>NC_056728.1:1517353088-1517390588 GCF_019279795.1 Protopterus annectens
CAGGGGTAGTAACCCAGGGTACACGCTGTCACACTGGCATGTACAGTATCATGGTGGTACTACTGTTGACAGTGCTTTTCCAGGTAAGAGTAGAGTGCTAAATGTAGTACTGACAACAAGCACACCTGCAGGCATAGCTGGGCTCTGAAGACTCACTGTCATGTTCCTGGTGTGTGAGCTATATCACAGTATATATCCCCAATTGGATAATGATCTGACATGTGGCATGTAACTGTAGACTAACGTCTGTGCAGCACATGTCAGTGAGAGCTTCCAACATGTAGTAATGGCATACATATTGTTGTCAAACTTCAACAAATTCATCCTACTGCATAGCTATTTGCCAAGCTGATGTCTGTTAGTCCCTGTGCAGATGTGCAGATGGCTAGTATCCAGCTTGGATACATACAGGCAACCTATGCTTGACTGACACTGACATGTCTGCCCAGCTGTGTAATAACTGGCACATATAGGAGACAACACCCTGTACACACCACATGCCACAGGTACCTTCACTACACTACCACAGTCAACAGAACATGCTTGGCTACAGGTCTCCATCACAGACACTAACCATGTGTTGTAAAACATGTTGCATGCATGTCAACTGGAACACCTCACTGGCCATTTGCAGAAGGCACCCAGAGGATAGGCTGATGCATGTCACTCTATCCTGAGGGTCACCGAGCTGGTGTCTGTCATGGGTTCCAGTTAGTACAATATCCACTGTGGGTTGTGTTTGGTGTGTATACTGTCATTACACCATGGTACACCCGGTATATGTCCCATGTACCACTTTATGGTGACTACTGTCACCATCAACCATACAGGTAACTGATACCACAATCCAGCCCAGTTATGCATATGCTGTGTGCAGCCTATCTTTAACACATTGGAAACATGTACAAGTTAGTTACCACCGATAGGCAAAGGTCTCTTGGATGTGTGTCTGCCTGTTATGTGTCTGTTAATATGTATATGATGTTGTATCACACTATGTATTGTCCATTTACAACCATTACATCCCCTATTACCATACTGTACATGTCTGGGGATGTTCTGCATGTAACATGTAACCGGGAACACACCTCAACCTAAAAGCTGTGTGGTGTGTGCAATGAAAGCCACACAATTCAGTAGCACTACATACCTAGGTAGGGGTCTAGTCCCAGTGTTGCCAAGTAAGAGTGTGCATGTATGTGGTTGGGTTTACATCAGGTTGCTGAGTATACATGTCCCACCGAGTCAGCTGTCCATATGGCACAGGCAATAACTGTTATACAAACCTGTGACATGTGCTCAACTGTACCCCAGATATGTCACAGCCATGGTGTCAACACAGTGCCTTACCCCTTGTGGAATATCACTGCAGACCAGCCTCCTGCTCACACATGTACATCTACAGCACAAATGGATAACATTATGGAGACCACAATCACCCAGTGTTACTAACAGCTATAATGCATCATTGCTTGATGGCTACCCTACCTGACATGTATGCATTAAACATTACTTCTGACAACATGTTACACAGCAGTATGTAGGTACACTGTCATACAGTCACCATGTGCATCAGAACCATATTAGCCTGTCCCTGCATCAATGCTATGGATGACAGGGATGTGGCACAGGTATCATCATATGCACAGGGTGTGTTGTTAGTTTGCCAGTGGCCAAGGTTTGGCCATACATTTGACAGCATGTGTGTTGGTGAGGGGTGTAATTAGTTGAACTAGGTGTGGTGATTTGGTGTGTGTAGATATGGGGTTGCCCTAGGTGTGTTCTTATAGTGTGTGGGTATGCATGCACACAGTTCTGCCATGTGGCTGTCCTATATAGGTTTTTATTGGACAGCTGCAGACCATACCTGGCAGGATATGCAGTTCACTGCCTCTGGCCATGGACACGGGAACTGTGCCTGTCAGGGGTGCCATGGGCAAGTCCAGGTACAGGCCTCAATGTGCTACTGTCCCCTGATGATGACAGATGTTTGCTGGAACCAGGTCCCTCCTGGTACTGGCCAGGACCATGTGCTTGTGGCCTGCTGTGGTGTGGTGTGTACAGCACCCCCCTACAGTGCTGGGGCTGGTACTGCCACTACTGGAATGCCTTGTGTCCTAGCACATCCACGTGGACCACCAGCTGTTGGTGTTGCTGACCTATGTCCACTCAGCCATCGCCGCACTCCCACCACATGTTACAGCACAGACAAACCATGGTCGATGAGGCCGATCATCTCACCAAACCATCTATCTATGACCTTGGTATCAGCATGGAGGGCACCAGACAGTTCATGGAAGTTGTCACTTGCAGATGTGAGAGCAGCCCTCTGCAGCCTCAAGCCCTGTTTGGTGTACAGTTCCATATGTGCCTGCACCCTCATAACAGCCTGAAACATGCACCTGGTGGTACCAGTTTTGGTGCTTCTGCCAGGGGCATGATGACCAGCGGCCCTACCACGAGCACCCTGGTAAATCTACCTATGTGGTTCCCTGCCAGATATCTGGCTATGCCTGCTGTGACCACACATGGATACTACACTCTCCTGTGTACTGCCACCAACTGTTCCTCTGCTATGGCCACTGGTAATGGGGTATGTATAGGAACCAAAACTGTGTGCAGGGTTGGGGTGGCTAAGAGGGGGATGTCAAATGATGGCACAGTTTCGGCCTCTCACAACCCCACCTGTGCCTCAACAGTGCTATCATCATCTTCAGTGACTGTATGGACACCAACATCAGACTGCATGCAGGAGGGACGCTGCCCCACCTCGCCGCCTGTGGGGGAAAACAAGAAATGTACTTTAAGAACTGTACAGCATTGCATAACAGTACACGCATATACACACATACACACACATGCACACATGGACACGCACACACACACACACACACACACACACACACACACACACACACACACACACACACACACACATTCCACCTTAATACCTACCTGTCTGTGATTTTACAGACAGTCCCACATTTATTCCCATAAATTCTCAATCCTGCATCACACTTTGTAACATACACTCATTAATAACACAGACTCAGTGTCTGTTATTCTAAAAGTGTATTAGTTCTGGTTTAAGCACTTGGACTTCAGGCCAGTTATTTTACATTAAGAAGGTCCGTGGTCTGTACTCTTATGGGAGGAGAGGCTGGACTCTGCCCTTCTGAGCTGGGAATTTCTGGTTAAAGGCTTATAGTGCCTGCATATTTAAACTGTTTCTTACTGAAATTGGTACACCTTGTTTGCTGTAGCATAGACTAGATCCAGGCCTGCTGAATCTAGCTTTGTTTGTGTGATTGTTGTTTGTTTGCTTGTTATTTCCCTGAAATGCTAATTCCACCTAAAACGCGGCTTTTCAGCGCTTCTGTGGATCCCTAGTGATATCTGCATTGCTTAATGTACTTATTTCCTTGTTTCACGTGAAAGAAAGTTACTGTTTGTTGTTTTTGCATTTAAGTTACCTGTAACACATTGCATTTAAGTTACCTGGCACTTGTCACTAAAGCATTTATATAAGTCAGCACTAAAAAATTAAAAGCACTACACCCTCACAAACTCCCCTTGATTACATTGTTCCCCATTGGCCCTTTTTTCAATTATAAAGGAATTCCCAATACTATTCTAGCATGTCCAAAGGTCAGTTGTCAATCTCCTCTCTGGTCCAGCTGGTGAATCTGGGAATCTTGAGGCAATTTTACAACTGCCTCATGTACACAGACAACCCTCTCCTCCTCTCAACAAATTCCAACATATGTGAGAAATGCAACCATATAGCCAAACTGGAGAGTAAGCTCTCTCAACTCAGTACTGGCATAACCAGTCAGGAGGAGAAGGAAACCACACTCACTACAATTCCAGTCTCACATAGACCTACCACGACAGCAAACCAAACACATAAACACACAAAAACATACTCGGAGGCTCAAAATAAAAATCTGCCTAAGCAGCAGAGACCTACAAAGCAGACACCCAAGCAACCGCTACCCCAAAACAAAACACGTGCAACACATATCTCACAAAGCCAGTGTGCTGAACAGTCACAGCCCTTAAGGCTAAACAACATACCTGATACACTTGTAATTGGTGACTCTATCGTCAGGCACACTGACGTCCTGCTCACCAGGCTGAACAAGGAGAAGGTCACGGTGAGCTGCCTGTCGGGCGCTAGGATCCGCCAGATAACACAAGCACTCAGGTCACTCCAAGGCAAATACAAATATGACTCAGTCATTGTCCATCCTGGTGTGAATGACCTGAGACGTACTTCCCTGGACTACATGAAAAGAGACATAGAGGAGCTCTCTGAGCATGTAGCCCAGGCCGGTATGACCCTGACCTTGAGTAGCATCTTACCCTCAGCAAGAATGATGCCACAATATGAAGACAAGATGATCAATTTCAACAATTGGCTTAAGTATTGGTGTCATTCAAAGGGGATCCAATGCCTGTCAGCCTGGGATGACATGCTCGACAAGCCACAATGCTTCGCTAAGGATGGCTTGAACCTGTCACCCCTGGGCTTTTGGATATTGTCAAAGGCACTTGCTACCCCCATAGTGCCTTTTTTAGGCAAGGCTCAAAAGACAAACCCACCTCCATAGGTATCACAAGGGATAAGAAACTAAGAGTAATTCTACTCAATGCCAGAACTCTAAACATCAAGATGCACGCACTCGAAACTCTCCTTAGCATGTAGAACATCGATATCTGTGCAGTAACAGAAACCTGGTTCAAGGCTCCCATGAGCAGCCCAGCACTACCAGGTTATACCTCATATCATGCTTTTCGGCCCCAAAACTTGGACTGAACCACAAAGGAAGGGCAGTATCAATATTCGTCAAAGATACCCACACCTCCAGGTTGGTGGCACAGCATGAAGCATCAGAGACTATCCATGTGCAACTAACATTGGGTAAAACTGCCTTCCAGTTTATAGCCTGCTACAGACCACCCTCCCAAACCCAGGAACCCCACTCGGCTTTACTGAGAAGACTGGAAAATATGAAGGTCTCTCTAAACACCATTATATTGGGCGACTTCAACTACCCAAACATAGACTGGGAGCATTACTCTAGCTCCAAAACCCTAGCCCAAAGGTTCCTAGAATTTATAAACTCAAATGCTATGGAACAACTTGTTACCACTCCCACAAGAGGGGAAAACATACTGGACCTGATCATCACCAACATGGGGACTCTATGCTCCAGACCAGAAGTGTATCCCTCACTGCTAAGATCAGACCATAAACTAATCTTATTGGATATTCACATCCCGACCCCACCCCCTGCCCAGAAAACCACAGTGAAAATCTTCTCTAAAGCAAATTTCACAAACCGAGGTGGAATCCTTCAAAGCCCCCGGGCCTGTGGAAAATACGGCCCAGACCGCAGAATCCTTTATAAATGCATTCTATGAACACCTTCAGGAATGCATGGATCATGCAATCCCAAATAAAACCAAGACCCAATCCTCCAAAGGCAGACGTCATGTCTGGTGGACCCCAGCCATAAACAAACTATACAATAGGAGGAGGAAGCTACTACATGATAGAGCAAAATCCTAAAAAGGGAAGGCACCTCTGATCAGTATTAGCAAACAACTATGGGCACATAAAATCGTCTAAGGCCAGCTTCGAGAGAAAAATTGCACAGGACACTAAGGATAATCACAAGGCTTTCTTTAGTTATGTTAGGAACCTGGGTGGGAATTCCCAGATATGCTCAGAATTAGTCCAAAATGACAAAAAATACACCGAACCCACAGACATTGCCAATATCCTAGCTGACAGGTTCAGCGCAAACTCCCCCCCCCACTCCCCACCAAAAGGGCAAATATCTATCCCAGCAGAGTGCTGGTCCCCTGACATCTCAGATGCTCAGGTAAGAGCTGCCCTCTCCAAAGCAAAAAACTCAGCATCACTGGGACCAGATGGTGTTCCGGGCTGCATCCTACATGAACTCCAAGAAGAGCTAAACCTAAACATAAAACTACTGTTCAATCTCAGCCTTACTACAGGATATGTACCCAAAGAGTGGCGTACAGCAACAGTGGTCCCTCTCCACAAAGGTGGTGCCTCAATGGATCCTGGAAACTATCACCCCATAAGCCTGACTAGCTTGGTCTGCAAAGCTATGGAAAGGATCATCATGGACCTCATAAATAAAGATATTGGGGACCTACAGACACGGATCCTACCCAGTTCAGCTTTGTTAAGGGCAGATCCTGCCTCTTAAACCTGGTCGATTTCTTTGAAAGAGTCACCAAGGCCATTGATGAGGGGAAGGTGGTCCACACAGCCTACCTGGACCTCACAAAAGCCTTCAATACAAAACCCCTCTTGGGCATTATAGATAAGCTCACCAGCTTAAATATAAACCCCTATGTCACTAGATGGGTTGCAAACTGGCTCAAGAACAGAACCCACATGGTTAGAATTGCTGGAGCCATGTCAGACTCCAAACCAGTTACAAGTGGCATCCCACAAGGCTCACTCCTGGGACCTCTCTTGTTCGGTATATATTTCTCAGAGGTACAGGCCAACATGGAAGGACTGTGGCTGACCAAGTTCGCAGATGACTGCAAACTGGGTGCCATAATCGACTCTCCAGCCGACACAAGCATCCTCCAAAAGGGCCTCATAGAAACAGACAACTGGTGCCAGAGCCATGGCCTCAAGCTAAACGCCGAAAAGTGTATAGTCATCCCCTTTGGCAAAAACAAAGTGCCCACAAATTACCACATAGGTGGTAATCCATTAAGTACAGAAGAAGTAATTAGGGACCTGGGGACCCAAGTTGATAACAATCTCTCATTTGACAACCACGTGGCCAAAGTGGTTAGAAAAACATTTTATATAGCCCACCTAATCATGAAGGGATTCACATATAGATCAGGGGAGGTCATCATGCCTCTTTACTCATCCCTCATCAGGCCCATAATTGAGTACAATGCCCCTTTTGGGATGTACCTTACCAAACACCTGCAGCAACTGGAAAGACCCCAAAAGTACCTCACCAAGAGGATCAAAGGGCTCAAACAGATGCCATATGCTGCCCGGTTAAAGAAACTCCAGCTCTACTCTTTGGCATACCACCTGCTCAGAGGTGATCTATGCCTGACGTATAAAGCCATGTCCAACCCGGAATTAATGAACATGCTGCACCTCAGAAAATCCAAATCCCATCGAGCTACGCACTCGAGAGACTTGAACCTCAGCACTGAAATAAATCGGACATGCTGGAGGGATAGATTCATAACCCAGAGGCTCCCTTCACTCTGGAATAAAATCCCAGTCCAGGTTAGGCAGAGTCTCTCTTTGACACTCTTCAAGAGGAATCTTGATGAGTGGATGGGAGATTGTAGGTTTACCCCGGGTATCACTTCTGTGTCACTGTTAGACAGAGGCACAGTATACTAACCTCGAAAAAGGGCATAGCAAAATTAATTTAAAATGGGTGGCGAAAGCCAAACACACTCTGGCTAGGCTTATAAATGCCCTAGGGCAGATAGCCTAGTATGAACCTATGAACCTATAAAGTATCATTCCTCTAAATGCCTAGACAAGTGATCACAACACAAAACCTGTTACTCCATTAGCTCCTTGACCTGAGTGGACTATGTTGTACATGGCCTCACTGCTGTCATTCAGTGTTCACCCTGTGTATGTCTGGACATTGTGAGCATGGCCCCTATATGTGAGGGGCTACTACGTTCACTCCATAATGTTACGGACTGAAGTGTCATGTGTACATGCCAGATATGCTGCTCAATCAACCTATCATGTGACAACTGTAATATATGGATACACTCCCTGGTGTTGTCTAGTAATTCCCCAATGCATCTGTAGTGCTGCATACATGGGTTGTCATTCTCCTCTCTGCTGAATGCAATATTAAGGGTATACCTGGTGTCTATGTTCCTTCCCAATGCATGTTCCATGCTACAGACCTTATTATACTATCAGCTGTCCTGTGATTACATATCAGACAAGTATTCCTGGTGTGCCATGTGTCAGTCCATGTCCATGTACTGCATGATCCAAAAGGGAAATACTGCCATATGAACAACCCCACAATCACAAATGTGCATACATGAACACCCACACAAACACACACACATCCACACATACATCCTACATGCAGTAACCTCCCTCCACTCCACCAGATTGAACCTATAGACAAAATAACCACACACACACACACACACACACACACACACACACACACACACACACACGCACACACGCACACACACACACACACACACACACACACACATACAGGTGAGGTAGCACAAAGATAGTACACACAGTCCTCCCATTACCCATCTGTCAACATGCATAACATATGGTACACAACAGCATGCAGTGCAACTATAGTCAATCCATGCTAGCAACAGTATACATATGTGTGATGCATGGGCTATGTTAGTAAATGATGTATCTTCCCCTGGAAAACACTGCACCCATGTACACAGTATTGCTGTGCACCTGTTCTGCACCCTGCAATATACTGTGCACCAAACCTCACAGGTGTACAACTCATTGCTGAATGTGTAGTACTTTGTCAGTTATGTCTGCTCTAGTGCTCACAGCCCCTATGTTTTAGCAACACATACCTGGGATGATATGTAGACAGATGTCATTTGTGAATGCCTGATGTCTGGTTTACAGATCTTAACATCAGCGGACCATGTATGATCAAACCAATACTATTACACTGACAACCGTCAGACCATACCATGGCTATGGGGAGTGTACAAACCCTTATTGATACAATGCACCCTTCCTTGATCTGCCATGGGACCACATCATTGCATATATTAACAGTACATGAGCCTGATATGTGACATATGTCCTGTACATTTACATGCAATGTCTACAAAATGTGTTAGATATGTGGATGCTGACCGCGATGCATACACTCCATGTGTGCATATTTGTGCACGCCCTTATCATGAGGGTTTGTTGCACCTATTGATATGTGTACTACAGCAGCCACTATTCCTGGCAGGGGTATACTAGCATGGGCCATCTGCATTTGCCAATGTATAGTCCGTCTTCCCTACAGATGCCCCCGACTCTGCATGATTGCAAGGTATACTCATGTGCACATCCCTTGGTGTTCTCACACTGCCGTCACTATTGCTGTGGGGGTAGGGTTACATCTGCCACAGTTCCTAAACCTGACTGTGTGCAGATACAGCCATTCTTAGCATCCTTAGGATCTCTGCTGCAGTGCACTGGTGTGTTATGCTGAGAGATCTGCCCCACCTTCAGCCTTTTTGCAAATGCGTGACACATATGGCTTACACATGTGTGTCAGTTTGCAGTGTTCCATACACTGAACACCACATGATACAGCCTTGTCACAGCTAATGATGTGGACCACAGTAATATGTTATGCCATAGTGTAGATCTGTAACAGTTACCATTGTAATACTGGTATATACACTGTTGTTGCACTGTATAAGGGTGATTTTTCACACATGTCTCTACTGTAGGCCATGTGTCCCACCATTGTGTTAATCCCTGTGGACACATTTCACAATGAATAAACAACCAAAACTGAGAAAAACACACTTTATAATAGCAAAGCTTTCGGATAAAATCCTTCCTCAGTACTAATACAAACAAATCTAAAAACCAAATGGTTTAAATACAGGTCAATGAAGTCACATGACCAGCAGTCCAAAAATCATGTGACCACAAGTATATAAAACAGAATTATTAAAATTAGAAAAATTAGAAAAAAACATTAGTGAAAACATAACATTATCACAACCTAGTATGTTGCAATTTAACAAGAACAGGTTTCAGGGTGATCATATTATTTAAACCTGGAAAATGGTCAGAATTCAACCTAAGAATCCATTCATACTCTTTTAATTCACGTAAATTACCACTATCACCACCTCTGGCAGAAGGCCGTATTACATCAATAACTCTAAAAGAGAATCTATGCTCAATACCTGAATCAACTATGTGCTTATACAAGGCATTACTGTCAATGGCCCTTCTAATCTCCGATTTGTGTTCAATGATGCGTTCTTTTAGCTTTCTAGTGGTCTTACCCACATAGAATGCAGTACATTTCACACAATTTGCTAAGTATACCACATTAGATGTAATGCAAGTGGTAGAAAAATTAAACTGATAAACTTTACCACTAATAGGATGTTTGAACTTATCACTGCAACCAACCACAATATCAGCACAGCAGGAACATTTCAAACAACCATACGTACCGGGCTTAGTGGTAGAAGTCCTCACTACAAGTCTAAAAAAATCTTTGTAACATAACATACTCTAAAAGGACTTCATATTTCTATATGAGAAAAAGGGCCTGTCACCAAGAATGTCTTTAATCTCACTAGAGGCCATTAGTACAACCCAGTTCCTCTGGATTATTTGTTTTACAAAACAAGTCAAGGTATTATAACTAGTAAGATACCTAGTACATACTTTTGAACATTCTAGGTTAAAAGAACCAACATCATCCCCAAGAAAAATCGGCTTCAATATTGTTTTCCTATTAGCTAAAACTTTATTTTTTAAATCTGAAACTAGTTTAGAATAATAACCACTATCCAGAAACTCTTTGGACATCTCATCCAACTGTAAATTAAATGTAGCATCATCAGTATTTAATCTACTAACTCTATTAAACTGTGAAGTCACAAGCTCCTTAAAGACATGTGGGGCATGCATGCTGGAATAATTAATGTATCTATCAGAATTGACCTCCTTTTTGTGAATACTAGTATGGATAGAACCCTCACGTAGT
This sequence comes from Protopterus annectens, assembly GCF_019279795.1. Classification (NCBI taxonomy): domain Eukaryota; kingdom Metazoa; phylum Chordata; order Ceratodontiformes; family Protopteridae; genus Protopterus; species Protopterus annectens. The sequence goes on from NC_056728.1 coordinate 1,517,363,885, forward strand.
TGTATCTTAACATCCAAAAAAATTTATCTCACTATCAGAGGCATCCATCTTAAATTTCAAGAAACTGGTGGTTGCATTTAAATAATGAACAAATTCATTCAACTGTAAAAAGGAACCTTTCCAAACCATAAACAATCATCAATGAAACATTGATAAAAACATATATTACTTACAAAAGAATTATCCAAATTATTAATATGAGCTTTCTCCCACTGGTATAACACCAAGTTGTCATAAGTGTTAGCCACAGAAGTACCCATGGCTAAACCAGTGAGTTGCAAATATAACTATTCACCAAACAGAAAAATATTGTTCCTCAAAACTACATCTAGAAGAGAACAAATATTCTCAACAGATCTATTCACAAGAGAAGATTGGGAGATCAAAAATTCTCAGATAGACTCAATACCAAAATCATGCGGTATTACAGTAAAAAGGGATGCTATATCAAGCGTTGCAAATAAATACTCACTTTGTCGACAGAAATCACCAATACTATTAAACCAAACACGCAATTTACAAAGGAAATCAGATGTATCTCTTTGCACAGAAGTGCATTTAGGTAAATATAGTTGCAATTGTGTGTGCAAATATATAGATATAGGTTCGGTGATCCACCACCCCCCCTGATACAATTGGTCTCATGGGGGGGTTGGTCACCGATTTGTGTATCTTATGCAGCCCATAGAGACAAGGGATAATTGGACAAGAAAGAGTAAAAAAATGAAATAAATCCAGAGTAATATCACCACTAATTTGCAAATCATAGATCACCATATTGACATAACTAATACATCTTTTAACATCTATTGATGTAATACGTTTAAAAGCCTCAACATCATTCAGTAGAACGGAAACCAAAGATATATACTTAGGCCGATCCATAAGGACTACAGCCCCACCTTTATCGGCTTGTTTAATCACTAAATCTTTACTCGCCTGTAGACTTTTGAGCGCTTGATACTCATCATATGTTAAATGAAAGCGAGAAAATCTCAAAATATTGCAGTCAGAATACAACATTCTTAATTCCCTCTCACACAAATCATGAAATGCTGTCACCACAGGCATACTAGAAGGTATAAAGGTACTACGCCATTTAGATGAGACTCTATTAACAACAGAGTTACCAAACAAAACTTTTAAATTTACATTTCTAATGAAAATCTTAAGGTCTGTAAGCACAGTCACTAGATCACCCTTCACTGTAGGAATAAAATTAAGCCCTCTATGTAGTACTGAACAATGAGCAGAGTTCAAGTTGAGAATGCCTTTAGTCATTTGCGACTTACTTTGCCTTGCCCTAAAGGGCTCTCATTCTTACGTTTGCCTGGAAGAACTGTTTGTCCCATAAACGGTTTCCTTCTTGGAGAGGAACACTCAGTTACAGCCTCCGGCTGTTCTAGATGAAAACGTTTGCCAGAGAAATTAAATGTAAGTTGCTGTGCCTTCTTAACCACAGTGGAACGCGAGTTAGCCTCTCCATCTTGCTTGTCACTAAGTTCCGACTGAGAGCAAGCATTCCTGGAGGCTAGCGTTGACGTCACCAAAGTAGGCGTGTTCACTTGCAAGTGATTCGACAAAACTGCCAAAGCCGGTTCCTGTTGTTGTACAGTATCAGCTGCAGTTTCAGAAAAACCATCAAGAACATCTAAGCTTCTCTTATTACTGCATACTGCAACATTAGGTTTAAAAGTTTGATCATTTTTCGGCCATGAGAAAATATGACCCCTTTGGAAGTTATTGATATCACGCGTGAGCTTACATTTCTTCGTTACTTCCAAACGGTCATCCAATGCTTGTGTTCTGTCAAGTAGCTGTTGATATAACTCACCCATAGACGCAAACACAGGCATATCCATTAATTCATTTTCCATATTTAGTATCTCATCTTTAAGTTCCTTCTCAATAGTTGAAATAATTCATTCATTAAACTCATGTAATCCAAACTTAACTTGATGTTAAATTGCTGCCACCATTTCAGGAGCTCAGGATAAGCGTTCCCATATGAAGGAATCTTGTGAACTCTCAAGCCACATGGGACGATGCCTTTATCTAGATATGCAGAGAAGCTAAAATGCTGCCATTGCAAGCGTTTATAGGCACCCACTTTTCTTTCAAAAAGATGCAGCTTTTTATGAAAATCTGAAACATTCTCAGATTTCCAATGTTCATCACTTTTCGATGTAGAACAAGCCGAAGAGGCAAACTGTAGTAAAGGATTAGTCTCATTCATAAACAGAGACTTGACAGAGTTAACAGTCTTCACCACTTCCATGTTAAATAAATGGATAAAGGACTGCAACACAACCCTTTAACTTGTTCTCAGAAATGCAGCAAAGAAATTAACAGAAGAACAAGCTGCAAGGAAATATGAATAAACAACCAAAACTGAGAAAAACACACTTTATAATAGCAAAGCTTTCGGATAAAATCCTTCCTCAATACTAATACAAACAAATCTAAAAACCAAATGGTTTAAATACAGGTCAATGAAGTCACATGACCAGCAGTCCAAAAATCATGTGACCACAAGTATATAAAACAGAATTATTAAAATTAGAAAAAATAGAAAAAACATTAGAAAAAACATAACATTATCGCAACCTAGTATGTTGCAATTTAACAAGAGCAGGTTTCAGGGTGATCATATTATTTAAACCTGGAAAATGGTCAGAATTCAACCTAAGAATCCATCATACTCTTTTAATTCAAGTAAATGGGAACGCTTATCCTGAGCTCCTGAAATGTTGGCAGCAACTTAACATCAAGTTAAGTTTGGATTACATGAGTTTAATGAATGAATTCTTTTCAACTATCGAGAAGGAACTTAAAGATGAGATACTAAATATGAAAAATGAATTAATGGATATGCCTGTGTTTGCGTCTATGGATGAGTTATATCAACAGCTACTTGACAGAACACAAGCATTGGATGACCGTTTGGAAGTAACGAAGAAACGTAAGCTCACGCCTGATATCAACGACTTCCAAAGGGGTCATATTTTCCTCATGGCCGAAAAATGATCAAACTTTTAAACCTAATGCTGCAGTATGTAGTAATAAGAGAAGCTTAGATGTTCTTGATGGCTTTTCTGAAACTGCAGCTGATACTGTACAACAACAGGAACCGGCTTTGGCAGTTTTGTCGAATCACTTGCAAGTGAACACGCCTAATTTGGTGATGTCAACGCTAGCCTCCACAAATGCTCGGTCTCAGTCGGAACTTAGTGACAAGCAAGATGGAGAGGCTAACTCACTTTCCACTGTGGTTAAGAAGGCACAGCAACTTACATTTAATTTCTCTGGCAAACGTTTTCATCTAGAACAGCCGGAGGCTGTAACTGAGTGTCCCTCTCCAAGAAGGAAACTGTTTATGGGACAAACAGTTATTCCAGGCAAATGTAAGAATGAGAGCCCTTTAGGGCAGGGAAAAGTAAGTCGCAAATGACTAAAGGCATTCTCAACCTGTCAACCTTTAACTTGAACTCTGCTCATTGTTCAGTACAACATAAAGGGCTTAATTTTATTCCTACAGCGAAGGGTGATCTAGTGACTGTGCTTACAGACCTTAAGATTTTCATTAGAAATGTAAATTTAAAAGTTTTGTTTGGTAACTCTGTTGTTAATGGAGTCTCATGTAAACAGCGTAGTACCTTTATACCTTCTAGTATGCCTGTGGTGACAGCATTTCATGATTTGTGTGAGAGGGAATTAAGAATGTTGTATTCTGACTGCAATATTTTGAGATTTTCTCGCTTTAATTTAACATATGATGAGTATCAAGCGCTCAAAAGTCTACAGGCGAGTAAAGATTTAGTGATTAAACAAGCCGATAAAGGTGGGGCTGTAGTCCTTATGGATCGGCCTAAGTATATATCTTTGGTTTCCGTTCTACTGAATGATGTTGAGGCTTTTAAACGTATTACATCAATAGATGTTAAAAGATGTATTAGTTATGTCAATATGGTGATCTATGATTTGCAAATTAGTGGTGATATTACTCTGGATTTATTTCATTTTTTTACTCTTTCTTGTCCAATTATCCCTTGTCTCTATGGGCTGCCTAAGATACACAAATCGGTGACCAACCCCCCATGAGACCAATTGTATCCGGGGGGGTGGATCACCGAACCTATATCTATATATTTGCAAACACAATTGCAACTATTAACCCAAAATCTCACCTCCACTCCACAAAACAACACCGTAATAATCTGACCAAGCCTGCTAGCTGTACAATGAAGGGTATCCTCCTACAGACTCTCGAAAGATAACAAAAACACACTCCAGCAGTTCAAAAAGTTGTACGGTGGTAGCGAATCAAGTAGTCACCAAATAGTCACCAAAAGAAGTTTATTAGTCAAACATCCAGAACTCCATAAAACTCCATAAAACAACACAGGATTGAGCGCGCTTTCATCTGTTAGACTTCTTCAGAATCAAATAATTCTCATAATAGACTGCTTTTTATAGTACCTGGGTAATGAGGTAATTGATAATTTACAAAGTAAGTGAATTGCATAACTGGTAAATGCATTAATTAACATAGTAATGTAGTGCAACTTGAACCAATATAAAATACCTTCACTAAAACCAATCTATATGCATTGAGAAATTCATAAAAAATCCATAAAAAATGCATAAGAAGTACATAAAAAACATATTGCATCAATTGTGCACCTGTAAATATAAATGAATAAGAGAGATATTTAAAATGCAAGTTATACTGTGTTCATTCCTGTTCTATGCTTATAAATACATAAAAAACTAAAACACTATGGACAAATATATTACAAGTACTGACAAATAACAGGTAAGGTGACAAATGTGCAATAAAACTTTAAATAAATGTATAACTATGTATAAATATATATATATTTTTATAAAATACAATTTAAGGAGAACAATGTATACAATGTAAATATAAATATAAATATAAAAATATAAAAATATACAGATAAATGTATGAAAATATATGAATGGGTAATGTGTAAATATATAAGTAGGAATATATAAGAAGGAATGTATGCTGCTAAAAATGTATGTAAAGGTAAAGGTGTGTACCTGGGTTCACACCTTATTCCTTTTAGGATTATTGCTAGAAGTTTTAAAGCTGGTTTTATAGAAAAATAGTCATTCATCCCCATATGGCCACAGGCGTCTAACCTAAGTTGCCATATGAGTTCCCTATACTCCAAGAGGGTTTCCCAGTCACCCCCCTTATCATTTTTCTTTAACTCCTCTAGGACCCAAAATTTTATGTTTGCTTTTTCACATGTTAAGGTATGTCTGAACAATGCATTATATTCATTCTTTTTATTTATATCCCTCATGTGTTCATAAATCCACTGCCTAAGATGTCTTTCCATTTTTCCAACGTAGTATTCCCCACATGCCGTGCATTAGGCCAGATAGACCACACCGTTAGTATAACAAGTAAAGTATCCATGACTTTTCAGCCTAATGCCACTGCCCTCCAAAAATAGTTCCTTTTCACCCACAATAAAGGGACACTGACCACATCTACCACATTTATGTGTACCTGTTTTTGGTTGTGTACCACCTTTTTCATGTATGATCTGCTTCCTCTCAAATAACTTTTTGAAATTGAGATTTCTTCTATAGCAAAATCTTAGAGGCTGTTGAAATATGTAAGATTTATCATTCATTCTTGAAAAAATCTTCCAAGCCTCATATAACCCTTGCTGTAGCCAACATATCCCTTTGTAATATGTAAGGGTTAAACGTAATGTATTGTCATCTTTGGTTGTATTGATCCCTCTATTCCAATAGTTATTTCCTATATTGGTAGTAATTGTTTTTTGTCCTAGTAATGGCAGATATTGGGATTTACGTTTCTTTAGGACTTCCTTCTTCACACTTTTTATTAGCCCTAAGGGATACCCCCTTTCATGGAATAAATTTTGTATAATTTCCATTTCATCCCTACATTCCAACTCTTCACTAGTCATTCTCGACGCCCTAATCATTTGACCTTTGATAATGTTTCTTTTCAAATGTGGGGGATGGTCACTCTCATAGTGTACATATGAATTAGAAAAACATTCTTTCCTAAAAATCTTGGACTTATATTTCTTTTCCTTTCTACTCTTACTAATAGTTACATCAAGGTAATTGACATAATCAGAATTATGTTGGTACGTGAATTCAAGAAACGTGGTTGTGGTATGTAAATATTGTATGAATTCATCTATCTGTTCGAGTGTACCCTTCCACAAAATGAAGATATCGCCCAGAAATTGGAAATATTCCTCTATGTATTCATGGAAAGATGATTTAAACACAAACTCCAGTTCCCAAAAAAACATTACAATATTGGCATAGATGGGGGCACAGGCAGATCCCATTGCCACCTCATCAATTTGGTGATAGATGTCACCCTGAAAATAAATGAAATTGTTTTTCAAAACTAGTTCCATATTCTCTAAGACTAATCTGAAATCTGTATTGTTCAAAAAATTGAAACTAATCAACATGTGTTCAAACCATCCCAGTCCGATGTCATGGGGTATAACTGAAAACAGGTCTTTAACGTCAACAGTGACAAACAAATAGTTCTCATGATATTGAATGCTATTAAACTTCACCAAAAAATCCCAGGAATCTATTAAAATATGTTGGTAATTCTGGTGAAATTCTTTCAATTTTGTGTCTACGTAGATGGCTAGTGTTTGTGTTTTGGAACACTGTGACGTAACTATCGGTCTCAATGGGGGGTTGTTCAAATGTTTATGTATTTTAGGGATGCCAAATATCTCAGGAATGGTTGGTTTTGGCACCCTAAAAAAATTGTAAAGTTCTAAATCAATAAAACCTTGTCACAGGTCATCTTCCAATAAAAGGTCAATTTTCCTATAATGAATGTTCATCTCATTCCTGGATGCAATCTGGTACCTATCACTGTTGTCCAGAATTTCTAACATTCTTTTAGTGTAGTCCCAGTGGTCCATCAGGACCACACCACCCCCCTTGTCGGGTTTCATGATTCTTATTTTGTCATTCCCCTGTAACACCCTTAAAATGTTGGTTTCGTCGACCGTTAGGTTTCCAAATTCCTTGATGTTGTTACTCCTCCCCTCATAACCTTCTCTAACCAAGTTCAGAGCAAATGACTCGAAGTTGGAAATGTCCTGTTGGAGAGGGGGGTTAAAGGTACTCCTCCTTCTAAGTGGGTCAATCCCTTTCTTATCTGTATTTTCAAACATACACCTCAAATTCAACTTCCTGGTAAATAATTTAATATCTAATAAAACTTCATCAATCTTTGGTTTTTTAATGGGAATAAAAGAAAACCCTTTTGTGAATAGACTGAAAAATCCTGGTGTAATCTCCATGTCTGTAAAATTGTATATATTAAAATTATTCTCCGCATGTATTTTGCACATAGTCATACCAATGGTTCCTTCAGAATAATCAGGGCTTTGTTCAACTAATATATTGGAAACATCCAAATCTGCTTGGTGGGTGTTGGCCATACATCTTGAGTCACCTCCAATATTCTCATTGTATACAATAGGGCTATGTAAATGGTCCCTACTCTCTTTAGGGGTATATATACTTTCTGTGCCTACTGTTACCTGTAATAGGTCCCCCCCTGTCTCCTCTGATGGTAGTTTCCCGTAGCCTCTGCATACGAATGGGGACGATTCTGATTCCTTATTCTCTCGGACCTCCTCGGGCCCTCCCCCTCCACTAAAGGGTCGTATGGTAACAACTCACCACTAGTGTCCAAAAATGTTTGACTTCCATTATTAACATTATGTCCTACATCATTATCCTTCGTTTGGACCCTATGTATTGGTGGATTTCCATCACTGGACTCCCTGTCGGTAAAATCCCCAGTTCGGTACTGAAAATATTTTCTCTTTGTGTTGTAATTAATGTTAGTACCACCAATAACATAGGCCCTACCTTCTTTGTATTCACATATGTCTCGTTCTATTTTCCATAACTTCCTATTATAGTTTTTAGAGACATTGGTATCAACAGCCTGAAGTACATTGCAATAGATGTTCTTATATTCATTCACAGTGAACAATAAATCATTACTAATCTCTTTATACAGTTGGTCTATCCTGGTTTTACTTTCAGATAAAATCACAGAGTTACTATTTATCATAGCCCTCAAAATAGATAGGCCACATTCATTTAGTATATCAGTAATGGTTTTGAATAGTTCATCATTACCTCGTATATTGTTTGCATTTTAAATATCTCTCTTATTCATTTATATTTACAGGTGCACAATTGATGCAATATGTTTTTTTATGTACTTCTTATGCATTTTTATGGATTTTTTATGAATTTCTCAATGCATATAGATTGGTTTTAGTGAAGGTATTTTATATTGGTTCAAGTTGCACTACATTACTATGTTAATTAATGCATTTACCAGTTATGCAGTTCACTTACTTTGTAAATTATCAATTACCTCATTACCCAGGTACTATAAAAAGCAGTCTATTATGAGAATTATTTGATTCTGAAGAAGTCTAACAGACGAAAGCGTGCTCAATCCTGTGTTGTTTTATGGAGTTTTATGGAGTTCTGGATGTTTGACTAATAAACTTCTTTTGGTGACTATTTGGTGACTACTTGATTCGCTACCACTGTACAACTTTTTGAACTGCTGGAGTGTGTTTTTGTTATCTTTCGAGAGTCTGTAGGAGGATACCCTTCATTGTACAGCTAGCAGGCTTGGTCAGATTATTACAATTGCAACTATATTTACCTAAATGCACTTCTGTGCTAAGAGATACATCTGATTTCCTTTGTAAATTGCATGTTTGGTTTAATAGTCTTGGTGGTTTCTGTCGACAAAGTGAGTATTTATTTGTTAACGCTTGATATAGCATCCCTTTTTACTGTAATACCGCATGATTTTGGCATTGAGTCTATCAGACAATTTTTGATCTCCCAATCTTCTCTTGTGAATAGATCTGTTGAGAATATTTGTTCTCTTCTAGATGTAGTTTTGAGGAACAATATTTTTCTGTTTGATGAATGCTTATATTTGCAACTCACTGGTGTAGCCATGGGTCCTTCTGTGGCTAACACTTATGCCAACTTGGTGTTATACCAATGGGAGAAAGCTCATATTTATAATTTGGATAATTCTTTTGTAAGTAATATATGTTTTTATCAACGTTTCATTGATGATTGTTTTATGGTTTGGAAAGGTTCCTTTTTACAGTTGAATGAATTTGTTCATTATTTAAATGCAACCACCAGTTTCTTGAAATTTAAGATGGATGCCTCTGATAGTGAGATTAATTTTTTGGATGTTAAGATACAACTACGTGAGGGTTCTATCCATACTAGTATTCACAAAAAGGAGGTAAATTCTGCTAGATACATTAATTATTCAAGCATACATGTCTTTAAGGGGATTGTGACTTCACAGTTTAATAGAGTTAGTAGATTAAATACTGATGATGCTACATTTAATTTACAGTTGGATGAGATGTCCAAAGAGTTTCTGGATAGTGGTTATGATTCTAAACTAGTTTTAGATTTAAAAAATAAAGTTTTAGCTAATAGGAAAACAATATTGAAGCCGATTTTTCTTGGGGTTGATGTTGGTTCTTTTAAACTAGAATGTTCAAAAGTATGTGCTAGGTATCTTACTAGTTATAATACCTTGACTTGTTTTGTAAAACAAATAATCCATAGGAACTGGGTTATACTAATGGCCTCTAGTGAGATTAAAGACATTCTTGGTGACAGGCCCTTTTTCTCATATAGAAATATGAAGTCCTTGAAGAGTTTGTTATGTTACAAAGATATTTTTAGACCTGTATTAAGGACTTCTACCACTAAGCCCGTTACGTATGGTTGTTTGAATTGTTCCTGCTGTTCTGATATTGTGGTTGGTTGCAATGATAAGTTCAAACATCCTATTAGTGGTAAAGTTTATCAGTTTAATTTTTCTACCACTTGCGTTACATCTAATGTGGTATATTTAGCTAATTGTGTGAAATGTTCTGCATTCTATGTGGGTAAGAACCACTTGAAAGCTAAAAGAACGCATCAATGAACACAAATCGGAGATTAGAAGGGCCATTGACAGTAATGCCTTATATAAGCACATAGTTGATTCAGGTATTGAACATAGATTCTCTTTTAGAGTTATTGATGTAATACAGCCTTCTGCCAGAGGTGGTTATAGTGGTAATTTACTTGAATTAAAAGAGTATAAATGGATTCTTAGGTTGAATTCTGACCATTTTCCAGGTTTAAATAATATGATCACCCTGAAACCTGTTCTTGTTAAATTGCAACATACTAGGTTGCGATAATGTTATGTTTTTTCTAATGTTTTTTATTATAATTTTTCTAATTTTAATAATTCTGTTTTATATACTTGTGGTAACATGATTTTTGGACTGCTGGTCATGTGACTTCATTGACCTGTATTTAAACCATTTGGTTTTTAGATTTGTTTGTATTAGTATTGAGGAAGGATTTTATCCGAAAGCTTTGCTATTATAAAGTGTGTTTTTTCTCAGTTTTGGTTGTTGACACATTTCACAATGACAGGATTTTAGTTATCTTGCAGGTGTCTGACATACCCTTCCAATACCCCATCATGGTCACCACTGTGATGCAGTGCATTTAACAGCAACAATACGTGAACATGTACAGCATGCATTATGGGTAGGTGTGTTAGATGTGTGCATGGAATATACCATAACGATTACATACCTGGTGTATTGACAAACATCAACATAAACCATACTCACCAGCTACAGGCTGCTGCCTTGGTGGTACACCAGAGGGAACTACCTAACAGTGTGAGAGATGCAATGTCAGTGGCCACAGCTATGGCATTGCTACAGGGTGGTTGCAGAATTACAGTTAATCAACAGTACAAGTTCACAATACTACAACTTATGCACATCTGTTAATTACTGCTATGCAGCAGCAAACTATATATATATGACATGTCAGATATGTATGATCTACCTGTACAGATGCTGAGGCATATGCAACAGTGGTCTACTGATGTGCCCTGTGGCCTTACCTGCAAGCTCCTCAGCCGGTGTGTGGGTAGAATCCACCTCCACAATGCCAGTTGTTGGGTGTACAGAAGGGCAGGTGCCATGAGGCTGGCGAGGAGCTCCTCAACATGTGCCAGGCGGAGATGCATGGCATGACCCCCCCATTGCGAGTTGATCCCCCCGGACTGCAGCAGCATGCCGACGGGCATTGTGAAACAGGTCGGTGCAGTGATGCCAGACCTGCTCAAAACTGCGGTTATGCAGGCCGACATCATTGACCCTGTGGACTGACTCAGGGCAGTCCATTCCTGCTGCTCATGGGCAGCCCTGCCAAACAGGACAGGGTAGTGCTGGATAAGGTAGTTCAGCACAACCTAATTTTCTGCTGCTGAATACGCAGGTAGATGGCCATGGGGCATCCTGCCTGAAAGACATAAATATGGAAACAGGTCTGAGCCACTCATACAGCAAGGTTTTCAGAGTTCTTAATACACATCTCTGTTACACCCCCACCATATCAGTGACAACAAACTGTTCACACAACTCAATAGGTACGGCTACAGCTTACCTACCAGTAGGACATATATTGTATTGTACCACACTTTGTGCTATGTATTTGTAGCCATGTTCCTTGTGTGGACACTATAATTGCTGGCCTGTTGCAGACTATTTCACCTGCATGCCATTGTCAGGACCACTATGGTTCCATATATGCATGTGGTATGCTTGCTATGTGATTGCTGCACATCTGACATTCTGTGTTATTGGGGATATCTATGCATATCTATGCATGCTGTTGGACTTGTTCTGGGATTGTGTAGACTATTACTACCCACATATGTTCTATAACAGTGACACAACAGCATGTTTTGGGAATAGTTGCCAGCAGAATCACCTCACAAACCTCATCTTGCCATGTTACCAAGACACATCACATGTGGGACCCATCCTGGGGCCTCCTCATCTACTGGTCCAGCACTACCTTCAGGTGGAACCACCTCAGGGGATGTTGTCCCCCCCGGGGCACACACAAACATGATCCTGTCACTCAAGGTCAGGCCCAGGGTCTGTTCCATAGGGGCTCCATAGACACTTGTGGGATGTGCTACATCACCTTTAGGCACCCAGTACACATTCACAGGGTCAGCATGCTCCTCCTGCTCAGCCACCAGGCCAGGCACCTTCAGGGCTGTGAACTGCTGTTGTGAGTAGCAATGGGTGGGAGGCTTGTTCCCATTGTTTCCATATGGGGACCCATGGGGCTTCCACATTGCAGACCGCACACACACCATCCAGGGTGTTTACCCACAACATGTGTCATGTACAACCCTTGTAGGCTGTTGTCTATAGCTAGCAACCCACGCCACCTCCACAAAATATACCTGCCATCCTTTCCCATATTCCCATTCCCTCATGGGGCAATGTAGTCCCAACAAGGGGTTGACATGTGACGTACCCGTCCATGTTGCACATACATACAGCTGTATATATCTGTGTGTATTGCAATGTGTGTTGTTCCCTCACACATAGCATGCAGCACTTTGGTGGTAATATAGGGGACATGCATTTACATATACATGCGTGGGTGTGTTTTTGTATCTATGTAGTCAAACACTGATATATATATATATATATATATATATATATATATATATATATATATATATATACATATGTGTGTGTGTGTGAGTGTGTGTGTGTGTGTGTGTGTGTGTGTAGATATATATTATGTTGTATGTGCGTTTATATATATGTCTGCATATGGGTATTTGTATAGCTATAGACATACATGTATGTGTGTGTGTGTGTGTGTGTGTATATATATATATATATATATATATATATATATATATATATATATATATATATATAGATATATATATATATATAGATATATATATATATATATATATATATATATATATATATATATATATATTATATATATACATATACTATATATATATATATATATATATATATATATATATATATATATGTATATACGCATATACATACCTATATATGGGGTACATTCAGACATTAGGTCAACTATCTCTAACTCTCCTTCCTGCACAGCTGCACTGTTCTGCCTTGCTACAACACAGACAGGTGCCACATATTGATACAGCCTTACATTAGGGGGGTATATATAGGGCCAGATTGCAGGTAAGCCTATTACACATCTATGGCATTTCAGCATGCTACAATACATGTTAACCTGAGCGTCCTGCAAGTGGTGGGCTCTGGAATCCATGTATCCATCATTATGGCATTGCTTCCACCACAAGCTATTGGCCACAGTAATATATATCCTTTCCATTACACAACACACACTATATTGGCTTGCATGTTGTCAGTCGGTGCTGCTTTACACAGTTGATGGGTATAACCCACTACCGACAGGGACAGACTCTAATGTCTATAGCAGTTGTTCAGTGGAAGATCATTACAACAGCAACACCTGATGACACATGTATATCATTCCACATAATCTACCCCAGTATTATGGACCAAGTACTACACTCACATACATGCATATATACTTCCCATACCTGTTGTGGGGATGAGGTCTGTTGTGGATACTGTCCTTGTAGGAGTTTTTTTTCTCTCCTTAGCTATGACCTTAGCCTGCTACCTTTGTTTCTGTTTTTGGTGTGGTTGTGGTTCTGGATCTGTTTTCTGTTTTCTCTTTCTCTTTCTCTCTCTCCAGCTCTCTCTCTCTCTCTCTCTCTCTCACACACTCTCTCTCCCTCTCTCTCCCCAGTAAATGAATTGAGCTGCTTGGAATAGATTGCAACATGGCTTTTGCGGGTTATGCACAAGATCAGGTGATGGCCTCTGCACCAATCAGTGTCCTCCACTTGCTACCTGCATGCAGCATGCTGTGTAGTACTTCCAATTACCACTGACATGGCAACCCGCTACTATAAATCCCTACATCTTGTGGACGTGGTCACTTTACCTTTCCTGTATGGTGGACATCCTTCCTGTGCGCGGGCAGCAGTGTTACAGACAGCAGGTACAATACCTCTTACAAGAGACCTTACACACTCAGGCCAGCTACCTATTTGTATGAGGTTCCAGAACCACAAACAGAGTGTGAGTACTGTTGTTGCATGCATTGTATAGCACCAGTGTTACAGGGTTTGTGTGTGCATACTAGTTTTACATGGACCGCAGTCTGGCCGCATAGCTCTCAGCTGTGTGCCTATCAACTTGATGGCCAGAGGTGTGCATGTTATGTTTTGCCTGTCTACCACACAGGTCTTGTGTATGATATATCACTGGCTGTGTGTGTTGAGTGCTATCAGTACATGGCTATATCCATTTGTGTTTCTGACTTCATATTCCTGACTAAGGATGTGTTGCAGACTATGCTGTAACACCAGTAACTTGCTTAGTGTATGACAACACTATTTCACATATGGGCCTGTGTTCCAGCCTCTGTCCTCCACCTACATACCAGACTTTGTCCATATGACATGCTGTCAGGGGTTGCTATGTAGTGGCCTGTGAGTATGTCATGCTGCCATTCCTGTCATCATTCCACTGCTGTTGTGGCCCACACACATATTGTGGGGTTGGGTCCATATATGTCTGGGTTTCATCTGCACAATACATGTGTGCCCTTATGCAGTCCAGATGCCAGTGTATGTAACAGTGGTATATGGCCCTGTATGTCAGTCTATGGAGGGGGTGCACCATAACTAACCTAGGCTGTTACAACATGTGAGGGGTATCAGGGGTAAGCCGCCTTAAGGTATCGGAATGTACATTACCATACAATTCACCTTGGATAAATGCAGGCCTACTGCTTCCTGCCATTCAGACTGTTCTGATTGTCACTGTGATTGTGATGGTTTCAGTTATGCCTTGTTATGTAACAGATACAACCCATTTTGTCAGCTGAGGTCTTTACCCCCTAAGAATTGTGCACAGAGTGTAGATAGAGGCTGCTGGACTATACATCTGCATTACTTACTGTTGATTGATTGTTATCCTGTGGCCCAGTCTGTCTTTACTATTGCACTGAAGGCCTTATGACATAGCATATACAACTGTAATAGTACACAAATAAAGCTTTCTCATGTATGCAAACCTGGGTGTGGTGTTATATCCTTTGACCTCTCTGTGGGTATATGTTTCGGGCAACAATTGTCTTTTGTATGGGTGACTCAAACTGTGTCCAGTTTGTAAGATGGCAACAGTAGGCATACTGGCTGTTCTGTATGGTGTGCACCCTCTCTCTCTCTCTCTCTCTATATATATATATATATATATATATATATATATATGTGTGTGTATATATACATGTGTGTGTGTGTGTTTATCTGCATATATGTGCCTGAGTTTATGTATCTTAGGAATTGTTTATTGCTTCCACATTGTACATTCCCTAGGGTAGCCAGACTGTACTGAATGATATGTTATTGATGGGTCTACTTTACATGATCGACATTTCATAATGTCGAAGACCATATGTCCGAAACCATATGATCGACATTTAAAATGTCGAACATGTAAAGAACAAAACAAATAAATAAATAAAACACTCACATTAACACTGCTAGCAGGGGGCAAACCCACCTGCACCCCCTGTGGGGGGCTCTGCCCCCACACCACCCGTAACTTAAATATACCAACTCCAAGATCGTACTACAGTGCAGGAATGGAAATCATTCCATTCCGCACTGTATGGAAATGCCGGTTCCGCATGGTCGGCATGTGAAATGTCGATCATATTGTCTTGGCCATATGGTCTTTGACATTTTGAAATGTTGACCATGTCAAGGGGACCCATTATTGATACCAGCCTGACATCATACAGGTGGGATGGATTACTGTTAAAATATTCTGCCCATATTGTGTCAGGTCCTGGTTATGGGACTTGCAACAGTTGGTACTGTATTGCAGGGCAGACCTTTTTGGCTGTGGGGGGGTATCAATATGTACAAGACGTGTGTTGCTTGGGCCCCCTCACCCACATTAATGGTACCTGTGGTCATATATGTATTTGTTATGTTTTCTTTTATATCGATATATATATATATATATATATATATATATATATATATATATATATACATATATATATACACATATATATATATATTGATAAAAATATATCCAGAAGCACAAGAGCAATCAAGCGACCAGCCGTCAATTATGAAAAAGAAGGATTTATTGATAAGCGCTTTTGGCTGCGTAGTGCCACCCTTCATCAGACAAATTCAAACTACAAAATACAGCTTTTATAAAATGTACTTAGATAAGCAATTAATCAATTAAGATATAAAAACCCGCCAAAAAAGCCAAAAGTACTACCTATCATATGTAAATTTTAAACCTGTACACACCAAATATTACAGAATAATTTAATTAATTACATAATAACATATGCTCATTGTAAAAAAAATATATATATATATATACTATACCTATATTGATGTACTGTTATAATAACATATATGTGTGGAATATAAAAATAAAATTAAAAATATAAAAATGATTATTATGTAAAATACATCAAAACCATTATCTATTTTTAGCCTTTAATTTTAAAATACTAGTGATAGAAATGGAATCGTGTATATGTATATATCTATGTAGGTATACATATATATACACACACACACACATACATCTACATGTATAAATACATTTCCTGTACTGTTGAATGAGTGTGCTGGATGATATGTTTGTGAAAACATCAGGGTGATGTGTATCTGTCATGGCTTAGTGGTAAATTACTTTGGCTATGGTGTGCAGCTTCCTGGGTTTGAGTATTGCAGAGGCTGTTTATTTTGTTGCTGGGCAGAACAAGGGCCACTGGATACAGAGTGATTAAAGCACTTTTAAGCAGTTGTAAGCAGGTTTGCACAGGTTTGCCTGGAGGAAAGCACTGCTAGCTTCCAGTTACAGTTTCTTATATTCAGCTTCTAAATTGCTTAACCTATGGAGGCATTGCTTACCCCCACGCAAACAGACTTAAACCCGCTTAATGCTGCTTAAGTGCTTACTCCCGCTTACCCTCACACTAATTTTTTTAAAAGAAATGAAAAAGGGTTGATAGGAAAGTGGTGAAAAAGGGGCACAAAGAGGGAAAGACAGTAGGGAAAATAACTAGGGATGTGCAGGAAGGATGTAGGGAAGGTTCATAGCTGCTCATTTCTTCTACAGCAGCAGCTGTGCATATACACTGAATTTGGAGATAGATTTGAGACTCATACACCTGAGAAAAGGGTGAGGACAACAATACTATGTTGTTAAGCCAGTTAGAAAGATTACATGTGTCTAGTGGACATGTGTGTGAAATGGCCAGCTATATATGGGGAGAGATTTTTTGGGGGGAACAGATTGCCCTTTTTTTTTCAGGTGAGAGTGGGATGTTGGGGAGGGATAATAGGTATATCTGGGGAGGTAGACTGAGTACGTTAACAGCCAAGACTAAAAAGACGCATACAGTGGCGGTATATGACACATGGGGGTAAAAACCTTGATGGGGAGGAGTGTTGGGAAATCAGAAGCCCATGAGCCCCCTAGTGGAAACAGTGGGACTGAGGTCCCCAGCCATGGGCAGTCACCACTGCACCTTCACAGCCCTGAAGGTGGCTGTGCTGGGGGTTGAGTAGGAGTGCCAGGCCAACCCTCTACTTGCAACACATGCCCCTCAAGCTGATGTAGCAGATCTCCAACCTCCTTGTGGAGCTCACTATGCATCATGACCCAGACCTGGCAATGGGTGACAGGTTCCTGTCCACACCCAGTCCCAGGGGGGGAGCCCCATCCCCTGAGGAGGTTCCACCCAAAGGTGGTGCAGGACCAACTGACGAGGAGGTCACACGACCATGGCCAGCTGAGGTGGGCCAGGTGGGTCCACTGGGACCCGCATTCCCATACGTGCTATGGTGTTTAAGTTTTATCAACATATGTGGGTTAGTAATGGTCAACACATTCCAGGATTAGGTATAACAGCATGCATAGATATCCCCATTAACCCAAACACCAGATATGGAACAGTTGCATAGCAAACAGAACACATGCATATATGGGACCACGGTGGTAATTACAACATCTTGCAGGTACATTGATGGTACCATGCCACCAATGTGGGAGTATTTCAACATAGCACATGCAGAGAAACAGATTTAAATAATCATCGAACAATAGGACATATGTCCCAATATTAGCGTTGTCAGCACATACCAATTGAGTTGTGTATTTAGTTTATTGTTGCAGATATGGTGGGGGGGGAGATGTCAATTAACAACTAGTATAGTCCTGTAGTTCACATTATTTTCCTAGTCAGTGCTGTTATCTGTACCTTACAAGTATAAGTACACTACCCCATTGCCTTAGTTTGGATAGTGGTATGGCTGTCGAAAACTAAATACATGAACTGGTTTTACCTGCAGTATACACCTCTTACCTGGTATACCTGTGGAGGAATTGTTTGTTAACACTAACTGTTTCTACTCATACTCCCAGATTCTAGGTTGATGTTATGCACATACCTGTCCATCTCTTTTCGCAGAGACTCTGGGCATGCCATGACCACATGCAGGTGAACTGGGACATATATCGACTCTTGCCCTCTTAAACCTTTAGTGAATTGTACAATGGCAGGTTTGTTTTCATTGACATTTTCCAAATATGTGCAGGCCTGATAGTCAGTTATATGACACGACATGCTGCCTATATGTCAGAGTTTAGCACACTGATATACCAGGGTTACAGAGTGACAGGCGGCAGATATGGGGTGATTAACTGGACATTCTTGACATTTCTGTACACTTGTGGGGTATGATTCTGCATACAACTTACTACCACTCCCAGGATTCGGACCATAGCTGTGTCTGCTAAAAATAAAACACTGTCCATCACAGTTGTGTGTGCTATATAGATATTGCTGTGCATCTGTTATCTGATTTCAGTCTGTAATTCTCCTGTGGTTTTACATTCTGACCTTGTATTACAACACTCTTATACAGGATTTCCTAGACAGTTTTATTATGTAGCAGAGTGTGGGTGACAGTGATGAGTAATACCTTATTATTCAGAGCAACTGCAAAACCAACAATGCCATACAATACCAGAGTAAACAGTACCAGTACAGGGTATCAATCTTTTATTTCTAGGCACAGTGTTCTTATCTAACAGACCTGTGGGAGCAATGTTTGCTAGCACTACCTGAATGTTACCACACAAATTACCAGATTCCACATTAGTATTATGCACATACATCTCACTCTGTTACTGTACACACTCTGGTCACAGCTTGACAACATGGGGGTGTAGATGGGACATACTTGGCTTATTAGCACAAACAACAAAAGGAATAAGGCAACCGCCAAAAAACAACACCAGTTCCACAAAAAAGAGATTTAATTCAGCTTAGCGCTTCGGCATAATAGCCTTCAGTGAGCACAAATTACAAAACACACCCACTCCTATATATACTCTAATTAATGAGACAATTATATCAAATTAATCAATTTAAGTACACTTAAATACTAAAAAAGACATTATATATTCAAAGAAAACTTTAAAATATACATTATAACAAACTTTTCCAATTTACTTCTAAATTCAAACCATTTGGTGACATAGTATTATATTTTAATATATAAATAGTTTCTTTAAATAGTAAAGCATTCTTTATTAACCTTTCATCACCTTTTCTTATAAAAACTTTCTCAAGAACACAACATTCAAACACATCCACATTACTTTTGTGAAATTCCATAAAATGAGAAGCAATTGGACTATCTAATATTCCTCTTTTAATATCTCTAATATGTTCTTGCATTCTAGTTTTAAATTTTCTTTTTGTCTCCCCTATATAATATAATTTACACGGACACCTAATACAATAAATTACACCTATGGAGTTACAAGAAAAAATATTATTAGGTTTAAATATAGATCCATTAATTTTATCAAAATATAACTTCACATGTCTACATATATTACAGTGGCCACAGGCAATAGTACCATATGTATGTAAAGTATAAGTTATCCTATTCACAGGAGAAATACAATAAGCTTTAATCAATTTATCAGATAGATTTTGACCTCTCTTAAAAGCTATTTTAGGAACAACAGGAAATAGTTTATAAAGACTTTTATCGGAAGTTAAAAACTTCCAAAAATATTTAATAGTTTCCCAAATTTTATTACTCAATATATTAAAAGTAGTTACAAAATAAATATCTTGAATTTCTTGATCTACCGCCTTTAGATGTTTATTATTATTATTTTTTTTTTTTTAACATATGGAGAAAAAATAAAGTTTTTTATATTTTTATTAGCTATTAATTGATTATTATTACTATTGTTATTATTAACTAATAATTTATCAATAGATTAATTTAATATTTTCATACTATAACCTCTTCGTAAAAACATAATAACACAATCATAAATATTTTTCTCCAAGTCTATTTCATTACTACACAATCTAGATAATCTGATCATTTCTCCATAGGGTAAAGCCGACAAAGTATGTAAAGGATGACAACTAGTGCCAAAAAGGAATTGATTACCATGAGTAAATTTACGATATACAGTAGTTTGAATCGGATTACCCACCACACCTAATAATGAAATATCTAAATAATGAACCTTATCACCAAATTGTAGACCATCAAAATGTAAATTATATTTATTATTATTCAAGTCTAAAAAGAATTCTTGAACATATTCGTAACCACCGCTACAAAGAAAAATCAAATCATCTATATAGCGGTAGTACAACAAAACATGATTTTGAAAAAAAATATTAGTATATACATATTCCAGTTTAAATTTGGCCATAAAGAGATTTGCATACATGGGGGCAAAAGATGCCCCATTAGCAGTCCCTTTATGCTGATGGTAAATTATTTCATTAAAACAGAAAAAATTATTGGAAAGACAAAACGAAGTTAAATCCATTATAAAATGAGTAGTTGGATTATCTCCTAAAAAATAATATAAAGCTTGTACTCCATCTAAATGTCTAATGTTTGTATATAAACTCACAACATTAATGCTAACCCAGAACATATTTTCTGTTCAAATAACATCACTAATTTTATCAATAAAATCAAAAGAGTCTCTTATATGAGTCCAGTTTCTGCACATATGGTAATAAATGGTTATGAATGACAATACCCATATTACGACAAAAGTAATTACTGGCCGATACAATGGGACGACCAGGGGGGTTTGACATACTTTTGTGCAATTTCGGGAGACAATAGAAAGTAGCCAGATTACAATTATCCATACAAAATTTCATATCAAAATCATTTTTAGAGAAATATCCTAGCCTAACGCCTCTATCAAGTAAATAAGTACATTCTTTCATAGCTGACAAATATCTGTTAAGGTCGCTAACTTCATATGTTAAAGGGTCATTCAAGTGTTCCATACACATATCCAGATATTGTTTATGATTAAGTACTACAACTTTATTACCTTTATCAGAGCACTTAATTACAATATCTTGCCTATTAGACAACTTCTTTAAAGCACACCATTCATTCCTAGTCATATTATACCTCCAAGAATCATTATTAACTGAAACCAACATTTCCTCAAGAGAGAAATGTACCATTTCAGAAAACTGTCTAATGGTAGAATTATTATATGGAGGTATAAATTTACTATGAAAATCAATGCCATCAATATTAAGTAAAGAATATGCTTGAGAATACATATCATCAGAAAAACAGGAATAATAACTGTCAGTAGTACTATCACTGTCACTGTTAAATTAGTATTAATAATCATTAGTATTATGCACATACATCTCACTCTGTTACTGTACACACTGTTACTGTACACACTCTGGTCACAGCTTGACAACATGGGGGTGTAGATGGGATATACTTGGCTTATTACTCTCATAACATTTTGGGGAGTTTCTAGAGTATCAGATTTTTTCTTATAGATGTCTGACAATCAGTTGTATTTCTTGTTTGCTGCCTAAATGTCTGGGATCATCCCACTGATTTCCCAGGGGGACAGGGTGACAGGCAGCAGGTATGGGCCGATTTACTGGCCATTCTGGGGTTTACTATCATATTTTTGAATGTAACTCAGTCGACTGCACTTTTGTCAAACACGGAAAATTGAAAATGGTAATGTTAAATTCCAAAAGCCAACCTAGGAACAGGTTTTAACATGGGTCGAGATAGGTGTTCACTGCTATTGCCGAACTACAAACCTCTCCCCTATCTTGACCCATGTTAAAACCCATTCCTAGGTTGGCTTTTGGAGTTTTTGATTTTCTGTGTTCGACAAAAGTACAGTCGATGGAGTAACATTCAAAAATATTATAGTAAACCCATTCTGGACATTATCTATACAGTTGTGGGGTATGATTCTGTATGCAGCCTACTACCAATCCCAGGATTTGAACCATGTCTGTGTGTGCTAAAAATACAACAGTTCACATCTCAGTTGAGTGTGCTATTTGGAGTTTGTCTGCCTTTTCACTGTCTGTCTATGTCTCTCTCAGTTGTACTATATGACTCTTGGGATTACACCACTCATATACAGACATTGCTCCACATTTTATTTATGTAGCACAGTGTGGCTAACAGTGCTTAATACAACAATACTATTAACTGATTTCAAATCTACATTATCATATGATACCAGAGTAAACACTGGCAATCCAACAGTTAGACCTTTATAGCCAGGCTATTATGCTTTTATTTACATACAACCTATGAGACTCTTCCTGCCATATTCTCTGATGTATGCAGTACATGCCTTAAACTATACAGGTTTTATACAGGTAATTAACTTACTACTACTTTTAGATTTATTTCCTATGACAGTACATGCAAGAGTATTACTAACCTGCCTCACATCACAAACACTCCAGTCTAAATCCATGGGTCTCCTGGTTCATAGCCCGCTCACTTGCCACTGTGAAAGACATAAGAGAAATATTTAGCCATACCTATCCATAATATACATGAGCTGACAATTATTAAACAGGTAATGGACTGATACACATGGCTGGGACCTCCACTGACCCCCTAGCCACTTGGATCCACTGATCCAAGAGATCTCCCTTACACTGCTTCAGGTCGGCATAGTGATGCCTGACCTGCTCACCAGTTTGGGGTATGCCAGTGGCGCTGGTGAGGTCATGGGCGAGATGGTCCTAAGTTTCTGCTTTGTATTGGGAACCCTTCTACTGGCCCTGCAGCAGTCTCATGTCATGGTCTTTCACAAGGAGTCCTGCTATTACTCTGGACTCCTGTAAGCCCCAGCTCAGCACCTGAAAGCACACACCCTCTCCCATTCCAGACATAGTGCCTACAAGGGGAAGCTACAACCAGTTATAAGATGTATTCCCGCCTGTTGGGTTTAAATATGTCCAGTTTTCTGCACTTTGCCATGATTGGATGGTATTGAAAAGGCTAAGCTATGGGCAAACCTGCTTACCTAAGGTTGGCATTGACTAAAGGGGTATACCAATGGGCAGACTGAGTTAGCTGGCCTACACATTGCTTACACCTACTAAGCTGGGATGTGCAATGCGTAGCAATGCTTAATATTTAAGTTGCAATAAATTTGCATTGTGGCATTGATTTATTATTCATTACATGTTATTTTTGTGTTTGGTGTCCAGGATTCATGTGTACATACACTGTATGGTGTCCTTATGTTTATTAGAGGATTTCAACACTTTATTACAATGACACCTCACATCTGCATTTAACAGAGTACTCCAGTTAACATATGTTATAAATATATGTTATCGTATGTTATGCAACAAAATAAATTGATCATACAGTGATTTGACACGGAAAATGGATTGTACTGGAGTGGGACTCAAACCGGGAATAACTGCTCATAAGGCGAATGCTCTGTCCACTACACTATTGCTGTACTGCTTCATTTGCATATATCTTGCTTTTTATCTTCTTGTGCCATTTAAGCTGCATTAACCGTAGCTAAGCGATGGGCAAACCTGCGCACCTATGGTTAAATTTAATCTGTTTCATAAAAAAAATAACTTCTTTAAATTTAATGTTTTAACTATTGCTCTTGTAAATGTGGGGGATGTTACTGGGGGTATGCGAACTCCTATGAGCGGTCTCGCTCATTCTTATTCATAGTCTGCTGTTCTTCATTGCAGGGGTGTGTATATTCTGAGAGCTTTGCTCTCAGACACACCCCTTGTACTCGTACACATTCAGTGTCCGTTTAGGAGCTCAGGCAGTGCGCCTTCATTAATATGCATGGTGTGCTGCTGTCCTGCTCTTAAATAGCTGCTTCTATTGCAGGACTAAGCTAGCCCTGCACGGAAGGATAGTGAATCTGGGGGTTTGTTTATTTCAGTTTTCAAAATTATAGTTTGACCTTGTTTCCATTTCTAATAGTTTTTGTTTGCCTTTCATCTTAAGTATCTTCTTCTTATGCAAATATAGCATTTCTTACTTCTGTGCCTAAACCCTGTTGTTAAACTTATTTATTTTTTTTAAACTGAAACAAATTAGCTTTCAAAATTTGACAAATTCCTTCTACAGTCTTTCTACTGAATGTATCACTCCGGTTAGTTTTGCATAGCGACTGTTTTTCCTCCATAAAGTATGTTACAAATCTTATGTGCATTGGTTTAGATATCAGTTTGTCAGAATTATCTCTCAATAATTTAACCTTTACAAACCCATGATCTCTTCACATCAGATGTGGTCAAAGTTGACTTGAACTAGCAATCATTTCCTTATGAACACATTGTGAAGTATTTTCTGTTCCCTGATAGGTTTCTCTACAAAATAAGAACAAAAAGTACTCTAAACCAAATAGACTGATAAACTTTTAATATAGATTAGTACTTTCATCATGAAACAATACAATGGGAAGATGTGGAAGATGTAAATATTATAAACACACCCAAGTAGAGAAAACATATTAAGTTAAAGGTCGAAGGTACCAGATAAGGGGAAAATTTAACTGTGATACACCAGGGACTGTTTATGTGGCACTTTGCCAACAATGCCCATGTTTTTTACACTAAGAACCAAAAACAGCAAAAACCAATGACACCAAAAAGTCAAGGAGATCCGGCCAAGCAGGAAGTCGTGCCAGCAAACACTCAACCTAGACAAAGGCCAAAATCCACACTGTGCAGATAGTGTGTTCCAAAATGAAACCGACCACAGCAATTAATAAAATAGCAGGTTTATTGTGCCAACCCACACAATAAACCTGCTATTTTATTAATTGCTGTGGTCAGTTTCATTTTGGAACACACTATCTGCGCAGTGTGGATTTTGGCCTTTGTCTGGGTTGAGTGTTTGCTGGCCCAACTTCCTGCTTGGCTGGATCTCCTTGACTTTTTGGTGTCAATGCCCATGTTTTTGCGTGAGTAAGATGGAGCATAAACTCCGTGAACACATTTACGAAAACCTTTATGAAATAAAGAAGGATAAACCCACTAATGCATTATGCAAACACATAAAAAATAATAGTGAACATACAGTTAAGTTTGTAGTGGAGAAATTGGATAGGAACAGCCGGGGAGGATCATGGGCCTTATATCTCAAAATGAAGGAGTGATTTGGCAGTTGTTTTGGGAAGCCCATAACTGGTTAGGCTAAATGAGTCCCTCTCAATAGTACCGTACTACTGTTTAAGTTAAGATCATTGAGCAGATAGGTGGGGAGCTTTTTATCAAAACAGATTTTATTTATTCAAGTTTGAATTTATATTTCTGAAGGTTGAACATGTTTTGGGACATGTTTTATAATGTTTATATAGAAAAATGTGTGTGTGTGTGTGTGTGTGTGTGTGTGTGTGTGTGTGTGTGTGTGTGTGTGTGTGTGTGTGTATATATATATATATATATATATATATATATATATATATATATATACATATTTTTATTTATTTATTTTTTAATTTTTTTTAATTTTTGGTTGTGTAATTAAGCTGGTGGTGGTAAATATTATATGATTTTTTTGGAAGGAAAAGTCATGTGATGTTTTAATTTTTTTTTTTTTTTTTTAGGATTCCAAGTCATTTCAACTTTTGGAGGAAAAGTCATGTGACATTATTCATGTGACATTTTTGTTCTTATTTAAGGATGTGGGACAAATTGCATTTTATCTGATGAAGATTTATATTGTTTCAAGACAGAAGTGCTCATCTCTATTAAAAATTTATCGGTCTGACCTATATGGGTTAGAGTACTTTTTCTTCTTATTTGGTTTGTGGTTCTTGTAATTTTAGATTTGTTTACAATCTTTAGAAACTGATGTTCATGAACATATGTTGTGAATAATTTCGTACTAATGCTGCAGAATCAATATTATGCCACTCTGTTTCTGGTAAATTTAATTTCTCGGCTACTATTATTTCCCTCATTTATTCCATGGAAGAAGTGTATGAATTCATGTAGAATGGCACTTGACTTTTCATTTGATAGTCTATACACTCTAATAGTTATCTGTTCCAAGGTTTTCTTTATTGTCACAGTTATACAATCAATAGTGTTAGTGTCATTTTCAAACATGAAATAATCACAGGTCTCTTAACAATCTTTAATCTCTATCATAACACCTCAACCTGATTTTCTGTTAGAATGTCTGTTGTAGTAAAAACATTTATACTCTGGAGAACTGGTCATTGCTCTTTAACAATGCTTTACAAACAACAACAGCAACATC
>NC_056728.1:1517395588-1517435588 GCF_019279795.1 Protopterus annectens
AGAATTCCAACATCATTGGTTAAACCAGTAACTTGGACATCAGCACTTTGCCAAGAAAAAAAACCTCTCAAGTCCTCAGAATTGCTTTCATGCACTGAACTGATATCATTAGTGGAATGCCTTACATGACATCAAAGGTCATAAGGGATTCCACAGAGAAGTATACAAGGGTGGAGCATCACACAATGAAAAATAAGAAAAAAGGGGAAAATGATTGCAAATCATGAAACACAGCAAAATGACAGAATAGAGTCGCAACAGTAAATGGTCACAAAAGTAAGAATAGCGATAAATCATTTTAAGAAATCTGGAAGGGAAATTGAAAATGTCTGTACTAGGCAATATAGGTAAATATTATATACTTACAGAGAGAATCAAAGTCACTAGGGTAATGCTTTTGACTACGTATTATATACCATAAGGAACTCTCTTGCTGGCCCATTTTCCAGAGAATTCTGGACAAAAATGATAAAACTGTTTTATATGCCAATGTTAGAAAGACAGACAAATATATAGCATACTTGTAAACTGAATTAGGCAATAAGGGGCATGCCTCATTTTCTGACTTATGTCCTATCTCTTATTATGAACCAGAAAAGAAGATTTACAGATGAGAATACAGGCATTTAGGAATAGTTTGGACTAAGTCTTGCAGTTTAGGATTTTACTCCAGTAAGTGGGTGAACAATTTCAAGTTACATTTCCAGAGTGGGAGATATGAGGTATACAGAAGCTCCCTTAAATCATTTGTTGAGTAACCCTACCATATTTATATCCATAGAAATACAGATGCAAATGCAGATACAGCTACAGATACAGATACAGATGCAAATACAGATACAGACTAGAAAATCATGACAGATGAAATACGTTTATGAGATTATTCAATATAGATGGCAGACCTCTCTGGAAGTACTGTATTTTAAGAATATTCCACATTACTTCAACCTAATAGCATAAACTAGTTTCAGGTTTTTGCTGAATCGAGTACTTTTTGTCACCTTTGGAGCATGTAAAGTAGTTAATCTTTGTCTGGAGAGGCTCGCTTGTGCCCTCATGTGAGGAAGTTACAGTTTGGAATGATCCAGCAAGAGTTAACTGTTGCAGGCCTCTGCTTAGGGAGTTTTGTTTGGATAATTTTAACTTTGGCTTTTTCCTGTTTTGCTGCTTCAATAAGCCTGTGTTTGAACTGGTTTGTGCTTGTTTGCTCAAAGCTGCAAATAATTATGCCTTCCGCCCTTGCTCTCTTGTTTTTCAAATACCTGCTGAGAGACTACAAAAGATGAGTGCTTATTTTTAACTGTTTTCTGCACTTTTTGTTTAATTAAAACAGTATTTGCTGCATATTTGTTTGTTTAAATTGTGCAACTGTATTTTATTGAATTTTTTTTATTGTCTGCTAATTGAATTCCTCTTACAGCTGTAATTACTGTTCATGTGCTTGCTTTTGTCATTTTACTTGTTTGCTACACTTGAAAAATACTAGCATCAATTAAGTTCAGGTTTTTGCTGACTCCAGTACGGTTTTTGAACTTTGGAGCTTATAAAACAGTTAATCTTTTGTCTGGAGAGACCCTCTGTACCCTTGTGGGAGGAAGGTACAGTTTGAACTGATCTAGCTGGGGTTACTGTTGCAGGGCTCTGTTTAGAGTGTTCTGATTGGATAATTTGAACTTTGGCTGTTCCTGTTTTTCTGCTTTAATAAGCCTGTGTTTGAACTAGTTTGTGCTTGTTTGCTCAAAGCTGCGGTGTGTTAGGCCTTTTGCCCTGGCTCTAGTGTTTTCCAAATACCTGCTGAGAAACTACAAAAGCTAAGTGATTATTTTCAAATGTTTTCTGCAATTTCTGATTAACTAAAACATATTTGCTGCACATCTGCTTGTTTAAACCATGCAGCTGTAATTTCCTGCATTTTTAGATTGCCTACTAACTGATTTCCTCTACCAACTGTAATTGCTGTTCATCTGCTTGTTTGTTCATTTTACTTGTTTGCTGCACTTGAAAAATACTATCATAGACTAGGTTCAAGTTTTTGCTGAATCTAGTACTGTTTGTGACCTTTGGAGCTTGTAAACAGTTAATCATTTGTCTGGAGAATCCGCCCTTTGCCTTCATGGGAGGAAGGTACAGTTTGGACAGATCTAGCTGGAATTACTGTTGCAGGGCTATGTTTAGGGTGTTTTGATTGGATAATTTGAACTTTGGCCATTTCCTGTTTTTCTGCTGTAAAAAGCCTGTGTTTCATCTTGTTTGTGCTTGTTTGCACTTCTTTGCACATCATGCAGCATCACACACTACTGTGCAGAGGGCTTGCTGGTTACAGATCCCTGCTCTCTAGTCTTGCAAATATTACAGATCTTCATGCCTTAACCTACTAATACCTGCCCCTGCTGTATTCTGTCTTCAACTGTTATAGCCAGACCAAGATTAGTCCTAGGACCATGAACTGTCAGTTTCTCCCTTTTCTCTTACCAGCCTGGTTGGCATGGGTCTACTGGGACAACATAGGAAATGCCTCATATACACTGACAACCCCCTACTTCTAAATTATTTTGGTACAATTTGTAAGAGATGCACCTACATTATGAGTCAGGAATCACAGTTCACTCATGCAATGGATAGCAATACAGAGTGGATTGTCAGCTCACCTACCACAACTCCTAGTCATGACACAGCATACACACAGACCAACATATGCAGAGGTACTCACAAAAATCGACAAAAACACTAGATACCTCCAAAACACATAACTACTAAACCAACCATAACACCCCAAAACACACAATACATATAATGACACCAATACAAGTGTCTCACCATCAAAGTCTGTAAGGCAACGCAAATCCACTCCAAATATCTTAGTCATAGGAGACTCTACAGTAAGACACACAGATGTCAACTTCACCAGGCTGAACAAGGAGAAAGTCATGGTCAGCTGTCTTTCTGGTGCCAGGATTTGTCAGATCATGTGGGCACTCAAGTCTCTCAACAAGATGTACCATTATGATTCGGTCACAGTACATGTTGGTATGAAAGATTTGGGAATGTACCCCATGGACAACATGAAGAGAGACATGATTGAGCTCTCTGATTATGTGTCACAGGCAGGTATGTCCCTAGCCTTGAGGAGCATATTACCCTCACCTAGAATGATGCCACAGTATAAACAGAAAATCATTGACTTCAATAATTGGCCTAGTTTCTGGTGTCATTCTAAGGGGATCCAGTTTCTCTCAGCCTGGGAGGACATGATTGATAGACCTCAATTATTTGCCAGAGATGCTCTTCATCTGTCATCCCTGGGATTTTGGCTACTGGAAAAGGCTCTTGCCACCCCCATAGTGCCTTTTTAGACAGTGTCACAAGGACACAATTCCCGACATAAAAATGTGATCAAAAGTCAACCTTAAGGTTATGCTGCTAAATGCTAGCAGTCCTTACCTTGGAAGATGCTGACATCTGTGCAGTCATGGAGACCTGGTTCAAGGCATTGGAGAGCACCTCAGCTATACCAGGTTGCACCTCCAATCACACGTTCAGACCGTGAACTGAAAGCATGAAAACTGAAGGTGGTGGTGTATCATTAATGGTAAGTACACCTCCAGATTGGTTCAACACTATGATAGACACTTCAGGTGCATCTAACTGTTGGTAGGACACCTGTTCAAGTCATTGCCAGCTGCAGGACCTCCTCCATGAATCAAGATACCCACTCTGCCTACTTGGATCTACATCAAGATACATCCAAACACTATGGTTCTGGGTGATTTTAATTACCCCTCTATTGACTGGGTAAATTACTCATATGCAAGCTCACTTGCCTAAAGGTTCCTCAAGTTTATTAACTCCAACTCTCTGATAAAGCTGTAGAATCCCCCAACTAGGGGTGACAACATCTTGGATCTGGTGCTTACCAACATGGGAGACTGCTGTATTACCCCTACTGTGAAGTCCTTCCTTGTAAGATCTGACCACAGATCAGTGTCATTCAAAGTAACTAACACACCTCCCCACCCCTCAGCAGCAACTAAATAAAAAACTTCTCCAAAGCAGATTATATCCTTTTAAG
The DNA here is from genome assembly GCF_019279795.1 of Protopterus annectens. Classification (NCBI taxonomy): domain Eukaryota; kingdom Metazoa; phylum Chordata; order Ceratodontiformes; family Protopteridae; genus Protopterus; species Protopterus annectens. The sequence continues at coordinate 1,517,399,658 of NC_056728.1, forward strand.
GGATGGTATAAATAACTTCTCTACACCTCCCCCCTTAGCTGGGCAAGTATGCCAAATCCTACACCGATACCTTTTACAAACACCTGTATAACTGCATTGAAGTGGCTGTACCTGATAGGACCAAAGCAAGCTCTTCAAGAAAAAGCAAACCTACCTGGTGGACAACTGCCATTAACAGGTGTTAACAATAAAAGGAAAAAAATGTTCTCCAAAAGTAAATGGGAGCATGCCCTAAACTGGAAACCTTCTCTCTTCAGATTAAACAAACAAATTAGACTTCTTGTGAAGTCATTCAAAGCAAGCTACAAATCCAAATTGGTGTCATCAACCATAACGTGTTCTTTAGTTACATCCATAGCCTAAAAGGTGAGACCTAGATCTGCACCAAACTGGTAGTTAATGATGCCACATACACTGGGCCTGTGAATGTAGCAAAACTGTTAGCCAACGGTTTTGTGAAAACTTAACTCCCCTGCTCCCACCACACATACCCCATGGCATTACTTCCAGTTGTCCCCCACCTTTTATCTCTAGAAAGCAGGTCATAAATGCCCTCTCTAAGGCCAAAAATACAGCATCTAAGGGATCTGATAGCATCCCAGGCTGTGCCCTACATATGCTCCAACAAGAATTAGCAACACTATTAGGTACTCTTTTCAGTCATAGTCTAAGCAAAAGCTTCATCTCAGCTGAATGGAAAATAGTCATCATTATCCTTTTGCACAAGGGTGATGCTTCCACTGATCCCTGGAGCTACAGACCTATTAGCCTGACTCACCTTTTTTGCAAAGCAATGGAGTGAATCATCATGGACCTTATCAACAAAGATATAGGTAATCACCAAGCACTAGATCCTACTCAGTTTGGATTTGTCAAAGGGAGATCAGCCTGTTAAACCTGGTGGACTTCTTCGAGACAGTCACCAGACCCTGGGTGACAGGAAAACTGTGCATAAAGCTGACCTGGACATGGCCAAGGCATTTGATGCTACTTCCCAGTCCAGCATTATTGATAAACTCATCCAGCTAGATATCAACCCTTATATCATTAGGTGAGACACTAACTGGCTCACCTGTAGAACCCATGCAGTTAAAATAGGGGAATCCACCTCCAGCAGCAGAAATCTAACCAGTGGTGTGCCACAGAGATCAGTCCTGGGATTTCTACTGTTCTGAATCTATTTTTCCAAAGTACAAGCAAAAACTAAAGGTCTATGGCTGACAATGTTTGCTGATGATGGCAAACTGGGAGAGGTCATAGAATCCCCAAATGATGTCAACATCCTACAAGAAGGTCTTATGCAAACAAATGATTGATGCCAAAGTCACACCCTTAAACTCAATGCAAAAGAATCTATTATCGTCCATTTTGTTAAGAGTGATGTTCATGCTAACTACCACATAAATAGAAACACCCTAAGCACACACTCAGTAGTGAGAGACCTGGGAACACATGTTGACAGCAACCTTACCTTTTATCACCATGTCTCCACAGTGGGAAGAAGGGCATTCATTATTGCTCATCTCATAAGTAAGGGCAGTGTTTCCAGAAAAAAAGAAGTTATAACCTCCATGTACTCTTCCCTCATCAGGGCAATAATTGAATACAATGCCCCTTTTAGTATGTACCTTTTCAGGCACCTGCAGCAATTGGAGAGACCACAAATGTTCCTCACAAGGATAATTCAAGGTGTTCATCATCTGTCCTATGTGGATGGGCTGAAGTGACTGTCACTTTACTCCATTTCATACAGACTACTTAGAGATGATCTCTGCCTTGCATATAAGGCAATCTCTGACTCTGCCTTATTGTAAATGCTGCATATCTGTAAGTCCAATGGCTTAGAAGTTACTCGATCCAATTACCTTTACCTGGTATGTGACATTAATCAAACCTTCTGGAGGGACAGATTTGTCTCCCAGATGTTACTGCACCAGAGGAACAGACTCCTAAGTCATGTCAAGCAGAGCATCTCTTTAGCCCTCTTCAAGCTCAATCTGGATGACTGGATGGACGCCATAAATTCACCCCCGGGGTTCCACTTGTGTCTCTGTTGGACATGGGGCAATTGGTACTGATCGTGGAAACAAGGGCAGAACTTGACTAGACTTGCAAGGACCCTAGGGCCATTAGCCTAGTAACTTACTATGATCCTGTGATCCTATGAGCCTATCACCAATGCAATAATTTTCATATAAATAAATAATCCCCTAAGGTAATTTAACAGAACACGATCGACTGCAGAAAGGATTGTATCTGGAAGAAACAGTCAGGGGTAGACAAAGAATTACTCAGCTTAATTTGCCAAGATATTTGGGGTAGTAAAATAGGTTATTATAAAGGAACTAGAGAACAGGTAGAATAAACCCGAGGGTCTCTCTCTTTCTGGAACACAAGAGGAAGAAATTTGACAAAATACAATGACATTAAAGATTTGGAACTTCCTGTTTAATTAGCACATGAGTTATCATCATAGGCAATAGTCGTTTGCTATGCCATATAAGTTATTCAGAGGGATAAAAAGCAAGATAAAAAGTGTTTGCAGTGTCAGATGACAAGAACAAAAATGTTCTGGGCTTGAAGGAAAGCTAAAATTGGATAGAAATAGACAGCTAAGATCTACACAGCAATCTTTAATTCAACTTATATGTGTTTTTTAGAAGTAGGGAGTCCACAGCTCATCTGGTCTTGCAAGAAATCTCAAATAACAATGGATTAACAAGTGTTGTGAAAGTCACACTGAAGATGGACCTAAAACAAAAAAAAAACAATCACAACTGTCCTTAAGATTCCCTCATGAAAGGTTATGGTGTATGGTACAGTGGTTAACAATGCTGCCTCAGAGTAAGAGGTACTCTAGTTCAATTCTTGGCCGGGGTGCCTTTTGGATGGAGTCTGCATATCCTCCCTGTGTTTGTGTGGGTTTCCACTGGGTGGTCTGATTTCATTTCACATTCCAAAGGCATGCATTTGGAACATTTCTCCCCAGGCATCTGCTAAAAATGGGCTCTGTCCAAATCAGATTTTCCTGGTAAACAAATGTTGAATAAATTATATGAAGTTATTCTGAAAAATTCTAATATTTATAAAAAGGGATGGAGTTAATCACAATTAAACTGAGACTGGACAAAGGTGTTCTCTTCTTTGAAATACTAAAGGAGGGTTAGGATACCACACAGAATGAAACACAAAGAATAAAATGATAATGTGGCATGCAAAATTGTCTTATAATTCAAGATGAACCATAGTACTGATTATATTCCTATGCTTATTCTTAGCCAAATATTTATACTCTTACAAGACTGCTTGTATTGATGGAAACCAACTTTTTGATTAAGACATTATCAAATGATAGTCAAAGAGTTATTGCAACTGCTAAGCCATTATTGATATATATATATATATATATATATATATATACACACACACACATATATATATATATATATATATATATATATATATATATATACACACACACACACATATATATATATATATATATATATATAAATATTAATTAAATAATTATATAAACACCCAATACATATATATATATATATATATATATATATATATATATATATATATATATATATATATATATATATATATATATATATATATATATATATATATATATATATTAAGTATGCAAAACAGTTAGCATCAGTGGCTCAGCAGCTAGTGTGCTCAGCATTAGTGCTAAAAGAACAGAAAGCTGTGGATTCTTGTCCCAGTCTAGGTGATTAGACAAATTGCTGACATTGCATTGCAGCATTAGTGGGATGCTGTTGTGTGTGCTGCCCTTTGTATAAGATACCAAATGGAGTTCCTATCTGCTTGAATTTCTTGCAAATTTCAAAATGGTAGCTAATGTTTACATAGATAGATATATATAAAATGAATTACTTTGCATAACAACATAGATGAAAAGAAAGTTGACCACAAAAGGTTGACAACCAACTGCAAAAGCAAATGCATGCATCATGGAAATCCTTGCCAAGTAATTAAAAAAAAATAATTTTTATAGGGAGGCAGCCCCATGTGGGTGTATGTGGGGGGCTGCATTCTGCATACCTCCTACTGATTATATATACTAACTCCGAGTTTGCACAATCCCTGGGGAGAGGAAACATTCCACTACCCAGGGATTGTCAATCTAGCACACCTGTTAACCATCTGCATAAGTCAATCAAGAGCTGTCAATTAAACAGATGTCAACTACCTAGCAATTCTACCAAATGCCAGAGACTCATATATTTATATATATATATATATATATATATATATATATATATATATATATATATATATATATATATATATATATATGTGTGTGTGTGTGTGTGTGTGTGTGTGTATGTATGTGTGTGTGTATGTATGTATGTAGATATGCATGCATACATAAAGATTACATTTGATTTAATTACTTTCCATAAGTCCACGTGTACACAATTTAATTTTTTAACTACACTTTTATTATAATTACGTACATAAAAAATACATTTCCCCAACCCTTTTGCCATAACCCTTTTCTCTCAGTTTTTCAAATATCAAAGAGCAATCCAAAATCATAAAGCATTTCTTCACAATGAGAAATCCAAATAGTCCACAAAGCACTCATTAGGAACTTATAACTATCCAAATGTTTTATGTTACTTTCCACATAATTACCATACAAAATCATATTTTTGTTCTTGGATGAAAGTGTTTTACACTATACACCTTCTTGCAAAATACTTGAATTATTTTCTATTCTATGATCATGTTATTTGTAGCTTCCTCAACTTGATATGTATTACTAATCTTTGTTCTTTTGTTTTGCATTTTCTTTTGTCATTTTATTGTCAGTTTATCAGTCATTGACCTCCACAAGCAGTTTTGTATCCAACTCTCCTTTAAAAATTTCTCTTCATGTCATCTAAATTATTTCAGGTTTTATAATAATAAACATCCATAATGCATTCATAACATTGATTTCTATTCTTAATTGTATATGATAAATAAATCTGCCATAAACTCATTTTATGTTTTCATAACTCCTAGCTATACTTAGGTCATCTTTCTTTACTTTGAGGGCATTACTTCCAAAGCTTCTTATATTGCTCCTTAAGTAATATTCTTATAATAAGTGTTCTTCAGTTGTAGTCACAACCACTTGCCGTAGTGTTTGTGAGTACAAGTGAAGAACTATTAGATATTATAAGAGTTCCAAAAAATACAAATTAAATATAAAACTAGATCAACTATAGCTAAACCTCAATCATCTTTTTTTTTTCACCACATACAGTGAGTCTTTCCCTTACTGGGTTTAACCTCAAAAAAATCAAAAATCAAAAAATCTGCAGTAGATATTTTCTTTAAATGAAGGGAATGGAAAAACATCCCGGTATAACCCAAACTTTCTATCATCATTACATGTGATATATAAACTTTCTTATGTAAAGACATCTGAATACAATTCCATTTCTTTAGTATCTATTGAGTCTTCAATAATACTGCATCCAATTGCTGCAATGCTGTTGACAGTATTTATAGTTCAGAGCTTTGCAAATGACTTATATTATCTCCGAATAGCAGTGTTACACAGATATGCAAATAAGTTCTGCGAAAGTCAGTTGTGATTAATATGGAAAAGAGAGTCTACTTCACCCTGTCGAAGGCCGACAATATTGAAGCTGATACTGCCTGCACCAAAATGTCGAAAGCGAAAATCATTGCATGTGTAAACAGAAATCTCCATAAGGGGAGATTTCTGTTTACTGCAATGTAGTGCGATGTCGGAGTTGGTATATTTAAGTAGCAGGGGGTGGGGGTGGGTGCAGGGAGGCTTGCCCCCCTGCATAGAGCAATTTCTGTTGTGTTTGGGTGTTTTTTTTTTTTTGTGTGTGTGTTCGATGTTCGGGGGTATCGACATTTTCGTGTCGATTATTATGCTGTCGACAGTTTGAGTTTTCAACAGCGTAATATAAACGCTGGAAAAGCAAAGGGGCAGATTTGATGCAGCCTACACAGTCCACTAAAAGCATCTGCATGTCACGATAGTGCACCATTTTACATTTAGTAATCTGTTCTACACATTGTATAGAGCCGCACAAACCCAGTAAACATCGTGGCATAATAAAAGCATAATCAGCTGCATTGTATGCTAATCAACCAATCCTAGATGAAGGCGCTCTTCAACAAGCTCTATAGCAACTGTATAGACTCAGTGCTGGTTTTCCTTGCAGATTTTAAAACCTACTGGAATACAGGCATGGAAACTAGTCTACATGGAAAGAATGTTAGGGGATGCTGTTGGTCTTATTCATGTGTACATGCAGCAGGCCCAAGTCTAGGCTGCTGTTGCTGTAATAGATCACAGCCAAGAAGGAGAAGGGTGCTTAGATCCCATTTAACTTTTCACAATCTGCATGAGGTGAATATTGTAGTGCACTACAAGATGAATAGCAACACACTACAGGAACTCTGCAACATCTGTCATCCTCAACTGACAGCAAGGGCATACCAAGGGGAACCAATACTGGTGGAGACTAAGGTATGTATAGCACTTAGAATATTAGCTAGAGCAACTTTCCAGAGACCAACATGTGAGGCACATTATCAAACAATAAATATCATAGACCATGTGCTTGGCCTGCTGAAGTAACTGTTCCAGTACCCAGATACATATGGGGAAGCCCTGTAGTATAATCCCCATACATGTGCTGAAATATTCAGTGTCTGTGCCATGCTTCACAAAATTATCCTGGGAAAGCAGCTTCAGCAGGAACACAAATGGGAAAGGCCACACATCCCACCACCACTGGCAAGGTCACCACAGCTACCTGCAGGTAAGGAGTCAGAGGGGGAATCCAGCAGCTACTGTTTGTGTAGGCAGATGTAGGTGTTCACAAAATGCCCTTACATTGCCAAGAGGCAATGAATAGCATACACGGTCACCAACTAAGGGGCTAAAACCTTCATCCTATGTACATACATACAGTAACATTGATACCAGGCAACACTCAAAACGTTTACTTGCCAAAGTAATGGCTATGTACTGCTAGAATCACACAAAGCTAGAATTAAATTAAAACTGTTGCAACTGCCAGATTTCCAAGGTAGGTGATGAATCTGGAATAGAACAATAAATGTCTAAGAATACAAATTAATTGCATATCCTTGCATACTGTTAATTTCAAAAGTATAAGGTGGGTGATTTTTACAGCAATGACATCAGTACTTGACAGCAGTGACATATATGAATGCATGTGTCCTCTATCAACTAATAGGCCTCATGCATCAAAGATTCATATTATTCGTACTTCTCCAAATACAGATTTTTACAAAATGTCCACAGTTTAGCCTCATGCTTTTGTATTGGCAAATCATTAAAGAGTGAAGTTAGAAAATAATGACATACATTTCAGTTTCAGACTTCAAATTCCTCTGAAAAATCATATAGTACTGCATAACCTGTTATTCTTTCAACTAAGTTTGTATGACCAGAATATTTTAAAAAGTTTCCATATTGTTGGGCCTTTGTCCTACTTTTATTTATAGTTTGGCCCAGCTGCATCACAAACAAAGATATACTAAGCACTAAGTTAGCTATGCACCCTGGGCATCAGACAAAAGACATGTATCCCTGAATCCAAAAGATAAACTAAAACAATGAGTGAGAAGGTCACTGAAAAACAAATCAGTAAAAACAAAATGAAAAATCCAGCAAAGCTAGAACTTTCAATGAGTGACCTCCAAAACCTCTTGCATCAGAGGCACATGGGATATATGCAAAAGATCCTTATGAACATCAGGTGTTTAAGCTAATTGGTGATTCTGAATGCCCATGACTTGTTTCATCATTTTAATGAACAATTTCAGGCTAATAAAGCCAAAGCCCACTAGCTGTAGATAAACATATTTGGGCCTTGTTATAACCTCATCAATACAGCACAAGCAGACTGTTTGACTACACATTAGAAACACAGGGCTGTTATACCCAGCTGATGTCCATTATCATTAGGGTCACTGCAAAAATATCCCAAACAACAAACTAAAACAATGAGTGAGAAGGTCACTGTAAAAACAATCAGTAAAAACAAAATGAAAACTCCAAAAAAGCCAGAACTTCCAATGAGTGACGTCCCAAACCTCTTGCATCAGAGGCACATGGGATATATGCAAATGAGCCTTATGAACATCAGGTGTTTCCGCTAATTGGTGATTCTGAATGTCCATGAATTGTTTTGCCATTTTACTGGACAATTTCAGGCCAATAAAGCCTGATATCCAAAAGATAGAAAACAAGGATATGGCACAATCATCATTTGCACAGGGTGTTTCGTGTGTGTGTGTGTTGGGGGGGGGTGGGGCTAGGCTGACACAAAAGGTAGTGAGTGCATGTAAGTAAGAAAGAGAAACAGACAGAGATTTGGATAAGGCCATGTAAATAAAAAGTGGCACCAGAGGCAAGACACAGGCAGCAACAAGTATAAAAACAGTGTTTAATAAAAAAAATGATAAAAATTGAACAAAGGTAGGTGCTTTCACACAAACAATTGCTTCTTTAAACCAAACTGCTACAGGACTAACACATCACAATTAAATATTGCAACCAATAAAATAATTAGAAAATCAGAGAGGTACATTAATTATGTAAACAAATCTCTGGACTTCAACATTGGTTTTAAAGAGAAATCAAGCCAGGCTTCTTATCAGCATGTAGCTTCATAATCCAATGTAACTCCCTGTGCTCAGTGTAATTCCTAAAATCACCCCAATGTGGTTGTAGAGCAATTTTTTCAATAACCTTAAACACAAATCCATGTGATGAGTCCTGCTCTGACACATGTGTGGCCAATGCATTCTTAACATTATATCACCTTATATTGTATATATGTTCTCTGATCCTCTTAAAAAACAACCAATTAGTCTTACTTACATAAAAACTAACACATGATTTGCATATGGCCAGAAAAATCACATGAGGGGTCCTACAATCATCAAGTACTTTGAAAGAATATGTTTGACCAGAAAGCAGATGAACAAAAATATTTGAGGTGTATATAGAGGAACAAAAATTACATTTATGACAAACACGTGCCCCTTATATAACAGGGTCCACTTAATGCCGTGAAGCATTATTTCTGTAACATAACTGATGTTTGAGAGACTTCATATTCTTGTATCTAATACAAGGGCTCTCACCTACTTTATCCTTAATATGGTCGTCCGTTGAAAAAATCTGCCATTTAGAGCTAATAACACAACAGATCTGTTCAGTATCACTAACATAAGACAGGGTTAAGGGAACACATCTGCTAGCCCCCAAGTTCACACTCCTGGTGGTATCCTTAGATCCTCTCCCATAAATAACAGAGAAGTAGGGGGTTAGCAATGTTAGATCTCAAAACATTGTACCTCTTCACACATCTTTTCTACTTCATCATGTTTGTATCCCCTTTTCTTAAAACCTTTCTGTAAAGAAATTAAATCACTAGTGAAACCTTATTCTGAATTGTTCAGGCATGATATCCTCATCCCCTGACTTTTGAGAATGTTCCTATAAACATATGATGGATGCATATTATTGTGCTGAAGAACAGTGTTCTTCCTGCATAGTTTTCTATATATATCTAGTTGTAAACACCCCTTCCCTATTCTTACATATGGAAACATCCAAAAACACAACCTCCTCCCTGGAGTAGTTATCAGTAAATCTCAAAAAAGATGTTGTGGAATGTAAATACGAAACAAACTGTTTCAGCTGTTCTTCATTGCCTTTCCATAACAAGTAGATGTCATCAACAAATATTTTATAAAAGGCAACATAATCACTTAATTCATTGTCCCTCAATACATATTGATGTTCCCAAAAAGCTAAAACCATATTGGTGTAGCTATTGGCAGACAAAGTACCCATAGCTATGCAGGTCTTCTGCATATAATATCCTTCATCAAACATGAAAACATTATTCTCAAGGACTACTTAAAAAAATAAACAAATCAGCTCTATCAGTTTGATATCATATTCACTATGTGTCATAAGGAAATGTTTAGTAATTTCAATCCCATCAAAATTGGGGATCCACATCAAGAGCTACCATCAGGCAATCACTCAAACCAACATCCATATTCATAAAATCATATAGATCATTCAAGAACTGCTTAGTATCATTCAAAACAGTATTCACATCATCTAAAATCTTACATAGTGATTTATAAACATAAATAGAAAAGGGTTCTGTTAATCAACATCTCCCTGAAACAAGAGGTCTAAACGGTGTTCATTGAACATTCGTGTGTGTCTTAGTGAGTCCTTGAAAGATCTGTTTTATAGGGTGCTCAGTGATAAGACACCATGAAAATTCATCAGTTATCAGAAAATTATCAAGGCAGTATCATACAAGAAATGAAATATAATGCTGCATAGTGTTAATACAGTCAACAAGGATCCACTTATATACAGCCTCATCAGACAACATAGGAACAATAGAGTCCTTATAGAACTGATAGTCCATCACAATGACTGTACTGTACCCCCTTATCTGCAGGTTTTATAACCAAAGTAACATAATTTTGCAAGTCGTTAAGAGCATGGGCAGGATTCATGAAGCCCCGTGTAAGAGTTACAAGGCTTACACGGAGGCTGCAGTTAAATGGTGTGACATCAGCATCTCATGCATATGCATGAGGGCATGCTGAATCACACCTAAGGCTTACACAGTCCGTGGAAGACAGTAGGGGGCGTGTCCGTAAGCCAAGCCCTGCAAACGGACATGCCCCCAGAAGAGTAAAAGTCCCGAAAGTAAACCCCCACGACAGAGTCCATGGAAATGTGAATAAACACAACACAACACATGCCCCCACAGACTATGAACATAAAATATATAAATGAACATGTTATATTTTTTTTAAACTGTAAAGATGTTTGCCCGTGAGTGCGCTCATTTGCGCGGGCGTGCCCGTAGCTAAGCCACAGTTAGCAGTCAGTGGAAAAGCATATAAGAACTAAATATGCAAAGTAAGCCAAAAAGCAATAGCGTAGCGGTAGAGACGTTGGCTGAAGAGCAGGCAGTCATGGTTCGAGCCCCCACAACATAAATTTTTAATTTTAGTGAAATAAGCATGAAACAAGTCCCTGACATATATGTACACATATAAAATTATATTTTATGTAAAATGTAATGAAATGGGCCATTTATTTTGAAGAAATGTGAGATAACAAAATAATAAAAAATGCCAGATGTGCTTATAGCTGAGCTACAGTTTAACAAGTTGAGTGCATCTGCCTGTAGGTGAGCAGTGGTTTAACAGGTGTAAAATGAGTGCCCGAAGGTGAGCAGTGGTTTAACAGGTGCAAAATGAGTGCCTGTAGGTGAGCAGTGGTTTAACACGCTGAAACTGTGTGCCCGTAGCTGAGCTGAGCGTAATATGCATGCTGATAGCCAAATGACGGGTAAACCAGCGTACCCCGTTTGTGCGGAGCTGCGCACCATGCCAACAAGCTAACCGACGGGCAACGTTGAGCAAGCTGTAACAAAACTGCCTTTACACAGACACACCCCCTAGCCTGTCTAGACAGTCAGAAAATATAAAAAGCAGTGGCCAGGTTTGAACACAGGATACCATGCATCATAGTCAAGGTACTGAACCACTAAGCCATGACAGCTGTACTTAAAAATGCAGTAATAGCAAATATATAGGAATGAATAGAAAGAGGAGTATGCCAAAGCAGGTTCTGTGAAGCTGATACAATTCCAAAATGGCCAATCACAGATAAGTGCGGGAAAAACGGCATATATAAGCCCCATAGGTGGGAATACACAGCATAACCGATTGTAGAACTAACTTGCAGCCAGAATGTCAGGAGTAGGTGAGGGTAGTTGCTTCCAAGCACAGAGGTGGGGCATTAAGGAGTCCAGATATATGGTCTGGCTCTTTGTCCACAATCATGAGGCCCAACTCATGCAGGGCCAGGTCCTGTGGGGAGCATATAGGGCTGAGGCGTGGGACCAGTTGGCTCATGATCTCACCAGTGACACAGGGATTCCAAGGACTGGTGAGCAGGTCCGTCACCACCATGCGGATCTGAAGAGACGTAAGCAGGACCAATTGAACCTTTGGATCCAGGAGGCCCGGCAAATGCACAACGCCCCACTACTGAGTAAGTCACATTTAATTATGTATGTAAGAAATTAACCTAGCTGATATTATGGAGATGCGTATTCCAATATTACTTTACTTATATTACAGCTGCAGGTGTCCGTTCTGTGAACTGCAGAGCCTATGGTGATAGGCTGGAGCGGTTGCACCACCAGGCAGGTCAGTAATCCTCTCCCTGTAACTGTATATAAATATAAAAGTATGACAGTTAGCAACAGAGTGCAGTGTAGTCACTAAGTAATAAAATGTGCAAGTAACAGTGTAAGAGTGATTGCAAGTATTGCTTGATCACAAAAGTGTGTTGCAGTCTGTAATCCAAACAGAAAAATGAAAATGTCTGAAATAAAGTCTGAAATAAAGATGCCCCACCTGTAATATAATTGTACACAACCTGCAGCAGGCTGAAAAGTACAGCTGCAGAAGATGAGCAAATCACATGTGTGAAATATATCCCTGTTGAAATACTGAAACATGACAGAAGTGAGAATGTTGGAAAGGATTGTAATAACTACAGGTAAAACATGTAAATAAAGCCTAGAAGTAAGTACCATCCTGAATTGTAAAATTAAAACAAGTGAGAGAGTGTGAGAAAGAGTCATGAATCCACCAATAAAGTAGTAATAACCCCTGAATAAAGCATACTGCAGTTAGTACAGAATGAAATGAATGTGACAAGCAAAACCAAACTGCGAAATGTGTTCCAAATGTTCCTGCAGCTGGAATGTGTATCCCAAAATCTGGATATGTTGCTCTCAGTCTGCAATATGCAGATAGTATGATTGTCTGAAATACCAAACATCCACAGTTGTCTATAACTATATAAAGCAAATGTAGCAGGATGATGCAGCTGAACACAGCCAGATATGAACGTGTATGAATAGAAATGAAAATGTATATTGATGTAGCAGTAACATTCCTATCACCAACTTGAAGTAGTTAGCACATAGGAAACTGTAGGTAGAACTGTGGTGTGCATATATCTGCAGCTATTAGAAATGTACAGCATATGTATTGGTATTTGAAGGTGTTAATTATATTTTCTTCACCCTACCCTATAACCACATATAATCCATTCCACGTGAAATTGGTATGTGCAATCACAATTAACACCCCTGGACATTTGTCCTGTTGGGTCATACATATTTGCATGTACTTTGATGCATCTGCCCTGTTCATACATCCAAACCTGATGGTCTGTTGCCATCAATCAACCCTGCATGTTGTTGGACTGTGTAATGCCGTCCAAATTATGCATGTGTTATGCTCACTGTTCAATGGTGTGAATATCTGGGTGTTTGGGTAATGGGAATACTAATGCATGCTGTTACAACTAATTACGAATGGTATTGTATGTTACTAACCCAAACTGTCATGACATAATGCAAAACATAGCACGACAGGGAAGGCGGGTTCCAGCGGACCCACCTCTCCCACCTCAGCTGGTGAGTGCACCTGGCAGTAGTGCCCAGTCCGGACCCTCCTCCGGTGGCCCTGTGCCACCTGCGGGTGGAAGCTCTGCAGGGGATGGGGCTCGTCTACCCTCTGCGAGTGTGGCTGGAGGAGAACCACCACTCACCCTCCGTAGCGTCCGGACTGTGGTGCGTAGGGAGATCCAGGAATCTGTTCTTGGGCCCCTACGCCAGCTTGAGGCACAGGTGGCACAACTATCGGGCATGCCTGTTGCCCGGCCTACACAGCCCCCAGCACAGCCCCATCCTGGGCAGTGAAGGTACAGTGGCAACTGCCCATGGGTGGTGATATCAGTTCCACTGTTGCCATCTGTGGGCTCATGGGCTCTGGATATCCAAACATCCATCCCTGTCAATTGTGTAACCCCCCCCCCACATGTGTCATACACCGCCCCTGTATGCGTCTTGTTTGTCTTATCTGTTGACCTACCCAACCTACCTCCCCAGCTATACCGACTTCCTTTACCTGACATACCACTCTCACCTGAAATAAAAAAAAATAAATAAAAGGGCACTCTGTACACACACAAAAATTACGCCCCATACATAGCTGCCCATTTCCCACACATGTCTGCTGGACATGGAAACTGTCAATTACAATTGGCTGTACAACAAGTATTATTGTTGTCCTGACACCTCTCTCAGGGGTGGAAGGTTTCAAATGTCACACCAAATTACAAACATATGCACAGCTGTTGCTGATGAAGAAATGGGCAGCTATGGGCCTTACCTACATCCCTCCTGCAAAACCCAAGCTTAATTCCCTACTGTCTTACCTTCTTTGTGACCCCTTTTTCACCACTTTCCTGCCTCCCCATTTTCATTTCTTTCAAAGAAACTAGCGCGGGTGTGTGCCTGTGTGCGCGGAGCTGAACACCAGTGCGCATGCGGCAGCTCCGTGCAAACCAGCGCTAACCCGGTTACAACTGCTTAAAAGTGCCTTAGTCACTCTGAATGACAGGTCCTGTAGTCAGTTCAAAAGCAAAATCAAATCCCACTGTCAGCCCCGAACCCAGGAAACAGTAGTCTGCATGACTTACGACTAAGCCATGACTGTTATATAAGAGCATTGTGCTACAATAAATATATCATGTAATAGTAGGAATTAATGTAAAGGGAATATAGGATGTGTAGTACACAAAGCATGTCATGTATATTTATTGTCAAATCTAGCGGATTTCTATAATAGTAGTGTGTGAACAGAAACAGCCATGCTAGTTGGTAGCTAGTAGGTTATAATGTCAGTTATTATAAATATATAAATATATGTATATATATATATATATATATATATATATATATATATATATATATATATATATATATATATAGTTGTAGGTGTCAGTGTACATACACACTAAGTACAGGAAACAGGAGAGATGAATGGAGAAATGTTAATCTACAACACAGCCTGAATTATGAGAGAGATACTAACCTTTACACTCACAGAACAGTGTCCACAGCATACCAGCATGGTCCCCGCCCTTACAATCTGAAAGGGCAACGCCTATCTCACATACCCTTTTATAGCACTGTCCTGAAATCACAGTGAGAACTGCAATCAGTACACAACTGGCTGCATGCAATTAGCAAATGCTGGCTAACAATTGGTGCAGAGGCCATCACATGGACATATGCAGATACCTACAAAAGCATCCTGTACTCCCAGTCCATGCATGTAATACTTTCATTGCACCATCTGGAGGCAGAGAGAGAGAGAGAGAGAGAGAGAGAAAGAAAGAAAAAACGAAAATAAAAGCACAAACAAAAACTACACTGAAGACAACCCAAGTTGAAGCTGTCATCAGTGTCAGTAGCAAGCTGGGCTAGCAGCAGCAGGAACATATACTAACGGTAATGCAACAAGCTGTGACAAACACAGGTAATGTAAAGTAACAAATTCATAGTCTACATACTGTGAACCCTCCATATGTGTTATTGGTCTGTATCTATATGTACATCTATGTGATAAGTAGTGTGTACATTGTTTTACTCAAAGGGGATGACTATACATTTCATGCCATTCAGTGTTAGGCCATGATTCAGGCACCAGTTGTCCTGTCTGTATGATGTGTGTGTCAGCTGGTGTATCGACTATGGCGCTTAGTTTGCAGTCATCTGGGAACTTTGTCATCCACAACCCGCCCATGTTTGCTTTCACATCTGAGAAGTAAATGCCAAACAAGAGGGGTCCTAGGACAGAGCCCTGTGGGATACCACTTGTGACCGGCTTTGAGTGTGACATGTCTCCCACAAATTTGACTGTATGGATTCTGTTGTTCAACCAGTTTGCAACCCATCATGTGACATATGTATTAACAGTTAAGCTGATGAGCTTGTCTATGATGCCTGAGTGGAGTATTGTGTTGAAGGCCTTAGGCAGTATGGACTGCTTTGCCCCCATCAATGGCTGTAGTGACTGTTTTGAAAAAGTCAACCAGGTTCAAAAGCCAGGATCAGCCCTTCACAAAGGCAAACTGGGTGGGATCAAGTGTCTGTAGTTCCCCAATATCGCTGTATATGAGTTCCATAATGAATCTTTCCATAGCATTGCAGACCAGGCTGGTTAAGCTTATGGGGCGGTAGTTCCCAGGGTCAGTAGAGGTGCCTCCTTTGTGGAGTGGGACCACTGTTGCTGTACGCCAGTGTTCAGGCACATATCCTGTAGTAAGACTAAGGTTAAATATCAGTTTTATATGTGGTTATAGCTCCTCTTGGAGTTCACGTAGCACACATCCAGGGATACCATCAGGTCACATTGATGCTGTGTGTTCTGCTATGCTGAGGGCGGCCCTCACCTGGACATCTGAGATGACAGGAAGGTTACATTCAGCTGTGATAAGTATTTCTTCTTTTGGGGGAGAGGGAGGGGGGATATTTGCACTGAACTTGTCTGCATGAATGTTGCCAATACCTGTGGGTTCAGTGAATTTCATGTAGTTGTGTACTAACTCGGAGCATATCTGAGGCTTTTGGTCCATGTGTCTAACAAAACTGAAGAAGGCCTTGTGGTTATCTATAGTGTCCTTGGCCATTTCTCTCTCAGAATTGGCCTTGGATGTTGTTATGAGAGAACTTAGCTTATTACTAGTGCTGACCACAGATGTCTTCCCTTTATGTGATTCTGCTCTGTCCTGCAGTAGCCTCCTTCTATCGTTATACAATTTGTCTTTGGCTGGGGTCCACCAGACAGGATGCCTAATATTTGTGCATAGGGTCTGGGTTAGAATTGTGTGTGCATGTACCATGCATTCTTCGGGATGTCCGTGGGAAGCATTTGCAAAGGGGTCAGCATTGTGTGTTGTGGCTTCCATTGGCTCAGTGCGCTGCATGGATACCATCTCAGTCCTAACAAGTGAAAATCTGTCTATTCACATATATATCAAAGTAGTCTACTGTGCTGGTGGTGGTGGTGGGATATGTATATCCAGGCCGATTATTTTGTGTCCAGATCACACTAGTGGATGACGTTCCACATACAGTACCTTGTTATGAACCCCCAGAGTGAGGTGGTGCATTGGACCAGTCTCAGTGTGCTGACTGATGGGGCTTGGTACCATGTTGTATGGAATGTGGCAGGTATTGTTGCACAGGTGTTGGCTGAGCACTGCTATCTGGCCATGTACATGTGTATCCACCAAGAGACACACACGTGCTACATATGGGAGTAGTAGTATATCACTACAGTTGAGTATCATGTATAGTATGTGTGCCATATTTTGCTGACATAGTTTGCTGATATCCTGTTTGTATTCTCTTTCAGGGACATGGCATGTCAGCGAAATCCTGCCTACTCTGCTGCAGAAGATGAAGAGATACACCAGAGCCTGGTGCGGGATTATGACATACTGTTTTCCCGCACCAGCCAGAATCAGCAGGAGAGGGCTGCACTGTGGCAAGACCTTGTCCGTAGGGTAAATGACATTGGCACGCATAATAGGACATATGAGCAGGTACGACATCACTGCAGTGATTTAATCAGAAATGTCCGTCAGCGTGCGTCGGATATCCACAGGCAGCAGGTCGCCACAGGAGGTGGGGTGGCCACACATCCCCCCCTCACCAGACTGGAGGGGCTACTCCTAAGTGTTGTGGCTCCAGCCCAGGAACATCAACAGCAACACACCTGCATTATGATGGAGGCTGGAGCCACACAGCAACACGACATGGAGCGTGCAGGTAATATGCCATATGTACACTTGACTGTTCTGTACACTGTTTATGCATGTGTAAGGTGTATCCTTGGTATGTAGCTGTCAACATAGTATGTAATTGTGCAGGTGTGATATTGCCAATATCAGCAGCTGTCATGTGAAAGGCAACTGTTGTACTACTGAACTGTATCATATGCAGTATCAATGGCACAGTTGTGCCCACTGACATTAATCCCCTCATTTCTGCAGGTCCCTCCGGTGTTACAGCAAGGCATTCCATCCATGCTGGTGAGTGTGTTTTAACAATACCTATAATAGTCCTGATAGTGCTAGTAATAATAGTGGAACTCAGTAGTGCTCTGTGTGTATACTGCGGGGTGTGCATGTGTGCCTGTGTCCATGTGTGCATGTGTGCATGTGTGCATGTGTGCATGTGTCCACGTGTGCATGTGTGCATGTGTCCACGTGTGCATGTGTGCACATGTGCATGTGTCCACGTGCCCACGTGTGCATGTGTGCATGTGTGCATGTGTCCACATGTGCATGTGTGCATGTGTGCATGTGTCCACATGTGCATGTGTGCATGTTTGCCTGTGTCCACGTGTGCATGTGTGCATGTGTGCATGTGTGAATCACTGGTAACATTGTGTAGACATTGTAAACTGTGTTTCCTGTCTTCCTCCCACAGTTTCTGGTGCTGCTCTGGTGTCCTGCAGCAGGGAACCTGAATCTGGTGCCACAGGTACTGATAATGATGATATCTGTGTAATGGCACAGGAAGGTGTGTCAGGGTCCGTCATTGTTCAGCCAATTGACAGTACACAGCTGTCAACCCCATCATTGCGCACAGTCATCCTGCCAGTACATCCTATGTCACCAATGTCCCTAGGTGATGGACAGGATACAGTGGGCATTGACCAGGGTAATGTGGTATCTGTGGCACATGCTTCCCCACGCAGCAGCCATGGGCAGGGTGCTGCGATGGTACCACACAGACAGTTGCCCATGGGTTCTCGTGGGAGCATCTGTGGGCGTACTGCCTCTGGCAGACGTGCCCAAAGAGGACTGTCAACCTCAGCTATGTTTTGGGCTGTCATGCAGGCACAGTCACGTATGGAAAGGTACACCAGACAGGGTCTGAGGGAGCTGAGAGCATGTCGCACATCCATGACTGACAGTATGCGTGTCATCACGGATGCTATCCGTAATTTCACCGATGTCATAGACAGACATTGTGGGGACATATTACAGCAGATCCACAACTACATGTCCATGAGCCAGGGCAATGGTGGACGGTTGCGGCAGCAACGTGGCCGTATGCCAGCAACAGCAGCAGCTGGCAGTCGGCGTGGACGACAACAGGCCCGTGGACGCCCCCATAGTGCCAGCAGCAGCCCCAGCAATGCTGGGTCTGTGCTGTCATCAGACCGACCCAGGAGACCACGTGCACGTGGCTCTGGACAGTCCCAACAGGGACCTGTGTCCATTCAACGAACACACGCTTCTGATGACAGCACCCAGTCTGGCTTAGTACCGGATACAGTCCGTAGCACCCCTGCCAGGCACAGGTACCGTGTCCGTGGCCACAGACACTGATCTATATGACCTGCCAGGTGCAGTCTGTGGCTGTCCACAAACCCCAGTATATGGCAGCCACGTGGTGGAACTGTGTGCATGCATGCACACATGCAAAATGTTAACACCTAGGGCTACCACATACACGCACACACTGCACCAACAGTGCCCGACCCTGTACTGCTGTCCCTCAACAACACACATACACATACATGTCAATTGGTGGTATCAGTGGCAGACTCAGGCATACCTAGTTCACACCCTGTGCATATGATAAAACTGTGCCACCTCCTGCAATCTCTAACATCAGTGCAGGAACAGGTTAACATGTTGCTGATGCACAGGGTGACTACATAGAAGTGTATTACTAGTATCATGTTGGTAACAGTACAGTGTGCTGATATGATTGTGTGTATATCCCAGCATGCCTGATGCAGTAACTGTATGAGTTGTCCTGAATTGTTATCTACACCCATAGTACGTACCATAGTGTAACAGCTGCACATTATTGCATACCGGTGGTAAGGATGTCAACAGATAGCCACATACATAGGTAGCACAGGGGAGAAGGTAATGCAAGTAGTGATACGCAATGATGGACATGTACACTAATGGTGGCATGTTGCCCACAACGACTATGCAATGTGGATGTTTGCACATGTTGATATGTGTGCAGTACCACTTTAATTTAAGTTAAATTAAATATTAAATAGTATCAGTTTTACCATGGACATCTGAGCTGTGCATTCCTGGGTACATGTTTATAGTGCCTGCATATTTGCACTGTTACCTACTGGAAGTGGTACCCCTTCTTTGTTGTACAATGGACTACTTCCAGCCCTGCTTACTGTAGCTTTGTTTGCATGCATGTGTGCTTGAGGTTCCCTGGAACACTGATTCCACCTGCAATGCAGATTTACAGAGCTTCTGTGGATTCCTAGTGACATCTGCATAGTGTACTATATGTATGTCAATGTCTCACTTGACAGAACGTCACTGTCTGTCCTGTTCGCATGTACGTTGCCTGTGACACATTGCATATGACTTCCCTGGCATTTGCCCATGTGTGCAGTCATAAATGCCAGTGTTATGAAATCAAAAGCAGTACACCCACACATACTCATCTTCAGTATGTTGTTCCCCATTGGCCCTATGTGTTGGTAATCATCATGGCAATCACACTACTATCGTAGCATGTGCAAAGGTAACCTGTGAATGACCTCTATGGTCCAGTTGTGGTATATGTGAGTCATGTGGCAATGTCACAGCTGCCACATGTATGCAGTCAACCCTCTCCCCTGGCCAGGAACGTACAACACATGTGTGAGATGCAACCACGTAGCCAATCTGGGGACTGAGCACTCTGAACCCAGTACTGCCATACCCTGTCGGGTGGCATGACATACTACAGTGACTACAATACCAGTCTGACATAGACCTGCACTGACAGCAATCCAAACACATGAACACACTGGGGCATACTTGGAGACTCAGAATAGCATCCTGCCTGAGCATCACACACCTCCGCAGCTGGCACACAGGCATACGTTAAGTCAGAACAGAGCACATGCAACACATGGCACACACATCCCGTGTGCCAAACACTCACAGCCTGTAGGGCTACACAACATACCTGCTACAGATGTGTCAGGTACCTCTCTTGGCCGGTGCAGTGGGGTCCCGCTCAACAGGCTGTACATGGTGAAGGTCACAGTGATATGCCCGTGGGGCACTATGGTCCACCACATAACACATGCATACAGGTCAGTCAGAGGCATGGACACATATGACTCAGTCATTGTCCATGCCACTATGGATGACCTGAGACATACCTTCCTGGACTACATGATAGGGAACATAGATGGGCTCTCTCAGCATGTGGCACGGGCTGGTATGAGCCAGACCTTGGTTGCCATCATACCTTCACCAGGTATGCTACCACAATGTGTAGGAAGGGTGTTCTATGTCTACATTCTGCTCAATCTCCAATGTCATTCATAGGGTATCCAATGGCCGTCAGTGTGTGCTTACATGCTAGGGTAGCCACAATGATTTGCGAGGGGCAGCTTGCACGTGTCACCCATGGGCCATTGTATATTGGCGAAGCCTCTTGATACACACATAGTGCCTTTTGCTGCAGGGCACAGATAACATAGCCACCTCCACGGGTATCACAAGGGATAGGACACTAACAGTAATGCTACACAACACCAGCAGTGTACACCGCAAGATGCATGCACTGGACACTGTCCTCAGCACAGTAAACTGTAATATCTGTGCAGTAACAGATACCTGATTCACGGCTCACAGGTGCAACCCATCACTGCCAGGTTATACCTCATACCATGCCTGTCATCCCCTACACATGTACCACACATGAACAGGGGGGAGGTATCTCCAGGCACCACAGATACACACACTTCTAGGTTGTTGGCACAGCACAAAGCATCAGGGCCTATCCATGTGCAGCTAACAGTGTGTTGCACTGCCTTCTGGTTCATAGCCTGGCACACACAACCCTCCCATACACAGGAAACCCACCTGTCCTCCCTAACAACACTGGGAATATGACGGTCTCTAGATATGTCTTTATATGGCTGGACTGCATCCAGCCAAACATTGTGTGTGAGCATTACTGTAGCTACAACACACTAGCTGAAAGGTTCCCAGCATGTAGTCACTGAATTGCAGTGGAACAACATGTTACCACTCCCACAACAGGTGGGGACATGCAGCACCTCGTCATCGACTACATGTAGTCTATATGGCCCAGACCAGATGTGTATCCCCCACTGTTAGGATGATACCATATACAACTCACACTGTATATACACATACCGCATGCAGACCCTGCACAGTAACACACAGTCATAATGCTTATGCAGTGCAAATACCATTTATTCACTTGAGGCACGTGTCAGACATGGAAGCTATTGAAGGTCACAGATATATATGTGTCAAACACATACATCATGTGTGCATTGCCATTGCTGGTTTAAGCAATGTCATGCATTGTTTATGAACAACAACCCACACATGGGCATTTTGTGTGACACAAACACTCATGGCAGTTGTGGGTTTCCAAAACATACCTATCTGTGCTCTGACAGTAGTAATAGACCCAGTAGTGGAGCGCACTATTTGCATTACTGGGCGATTAGCCCTGTTTGGCTGTACTGATAGTGTGGTGACATCACCTGTGTTTACTGGGGGAATATGCAGCATCTGGTGTATTGTAGTAGTTGCCAAAAGGAACTGCTCTGTTACACTTGCAATTACACACACCCTACTACCCCCCACACACTTGCAGGATTCAAACCCCTACCTAACTATGTTATGCCACGTGAGAGAAACGCATTAGCATAGCGCGCTATTCAAACTACTGGGAGGCTTCTCTTCTCCGGCTGTACTTATAGGGTGCTGACATCATCAGTATTTGGAAAGGGTAATGTGCATCATGTAGTTTGTTCTCCTGATTGCCAAAAAGCACATATCCTTCATACAGAATTGCACACACACAAACTCCCCTCTTCCAAACACACACACTTGCAGGATCCAAACCCCCACCTAACTATGTTATGACACTTGAGAGAGATGCATTAGCAGAGCGCGCTTTTCGAACCACTGAGAGGTTCCTCTTCTCCGGCTGTACTTATAGGGTGCTGACATCATCAATGTTTGGAAAGGGGAATGTGCATCCTGTAGTGTGTTCTCCTAGTTGCCAAAAGGGACATTTCTTTCATACAGACTTGCACACACACTAGCCCCCCTACACACACACTGGGCATTTGCAAGATTCAACCCCCTACCTAACTATGTTATGACACTCAAGACGGACACATTAGCGGAGTATGCTATTCACATTACTGGGAGGGTTTTTTTTCTCCTGCGGTACTTATAGGGTGCTGACATCATCAGTGTTTAGAAAGGGGAATGTGCATAATGTAGTGTGTTCTCCTAGTTGCCAAAAGGGACATTTCTTTCATACAGACTTGCACACACACTAGCCCCCCTCCACACACACTGGGCATTTGCAGGATTCAAACCCCTACCTAACTATATTATGACACTCAAGACGGACGCATTAGCTGAATGTGCTATTCGCATTACTGGAAGGTTTTTCTTCTCCTGCTGTACTTATAGGGTGCTGACATCATCAGTGTTTAGAAAGGGGAATGTGCATCTTGTAGTGTGTTCTCCTAGTTGCCAAAAGGGACATTTCTTTCATGCAGACTTGCACACACACTAGCCCCCCTCCACACACACTGGACATTTGCAGGATTTAAACCCCTACCTAACTATGTTATGACACTCCAGACGGACGCATTAGCGGAGTGCACTATTTGCATTACTGAGAGGTTTGCCTTCTCCTGCTGTACTTATAGGGTGCTGACATCATCAGTGTTTAGAAAGGGGAATGTGCATCCTGTAGTGTGTTCTCCTAGTTGAGAAAAGGGACATTTCCCTCACACAGACTTGCACACACAACAACCCCACTCACCCACACACACACTGAGCATTTGCAGAGTTCAAACACCTACCTACTTATATTATGACACTTGAGGGGGACGCATTAGCAGAGCACGCTATCCGAATTACTGGGCATCTGTTCTGCACCTGCAGTATTTATAGGGTGCTGACATCATAATTTCTACAGAGGTATGTACATCTAGTACTACCTGTCAGGTGTGGGATAGCATATATATGCATTTGCAGCCACCTACTTCAGGGTCAGATATGCACATCGCACTGGCAGGATATGTTCTATACCATGCTTTATGACCACAGGACCTGTAACACACAACACAACCAGTCCAGACCACCCCTCCCACATCCAGGACACACACTTTGCTTCCCTGGGAACAGTGCCAGGATATGCGGGTGTTCACATACACCATTCCAGTTGTTAGCATCAGGTACAGGCATATTGTGTGTGGGAACTACTCAGGCCTCTACAGCATTACCCTACAGCCACTACAGTTTGTGAGTCCATGTGCTATGGCAGACCATTCACCACAGCCACAAGGGGGAATACATATTGCACCTGACCATCTGCAACATGGGTACTCACTGTTCCACACCAGGGGTTGACCACCATTGTTGATATCTGACCATACCCACCTTTCCCTGGACATCCATATCCCATCCCCAACCCCAGGCAAGGTTGTCACTGCAAACAAACTGTATTTATCACAAGCAGACTTTACACTTGTGAAGACTGGGGTGGAAGACTTCAAAGGACCCATGCTGGGGGAGTATACTGGCCACTCTGCATAATCCTTGACAATTGCATTCTATGAGCATGTGGAAGGTTTGAATTGCTCATGCTATCCCAAATATACCCATGACTGCTCCACAACAGGACACCTGTCAGGTGTACACCAGCCATATATGAGCTGTCCAACAGACAGAGTGAGCTAATACATTGCAGAGCAGTAGCCCACAGAGGGAGGACAACTCTGAACAGTACCGGCATGACACTTCAATCCCGCATAATCATCACAACACAGTGTTGACAGTGAAATTGTCCAGACAATGCAGATAACTCCCCTCAGTCTGTTATTGACACCCACTTACTGTTAGAGGTCCTCAGCAACCCTCTTCCAGCACACACCAACAACATGGATGTGGCTTAGCACATTCAAACCCTGGGATCTCCACTGTGTCCCTGCTTGACAGAGGCACAGCACACTAGCCTCACACGGTGCCTTATGTGACATACTTTACAGTGGCACAGTAGCCTACTGTACTGGGGAGGCAGACCCCAAGCACACTCTGGCTAAGCTGTCATTCCCTAGGGCAAACAGCCTAGTGTTCACCTCTACACCCATATGTGTAATTGTCAGATGCACATTATTTGTTGCTGATAGACTGTTTGCAGGTCTTTATTGCCATAGCATTCCCTGTTTGTATGAGCAAAGTGTGTATCTGTGGAAAATGTTTGCATATGGGAGGGATCCACTATATGACATATGTCCCTGTAGTCATTTAACTGTATGCACTGGGCAGATTGCTGTAATGTGGTTGGTTCCTGGAATAACACGTACACATACCAGATATGTGTGGCCAACTGCTAAACTGAGATTTGGCCTAAGTGTGTGAGCATGCCCAGTTCAACCTTCCCATGGCATGTTGTCTGACATATGTCTCATTTATTAAAGTGGGCGAGCATGCCCAGTGTGTGCTTTCCATATGTTGAACTCTGCAGCCCACCACATTTGTGGATGAGTGTGAACTTCAACAATATCTCCCGTTTATGGTTGTGTGTTGTGTGTCATGGTGTGTAGTTACTGTCCAACTGCTTTGTGTGTGAACACAACAGGGATTATACTGTGCCTGCAGTGTTTGCATGGGATACTTTTCATGCAGTTGTCAGCATCATTTCATGCTGACCTAACACTGTAGTACCGTATAGTGTACTGGTTCAGTACTTTCACTGTGGTGGACAGTATCCTGGGCTTTAGTCCTGGGCTTTAGTGCTATCACTGCTTTACATTTCCATAGTGAGCACAACAGCCTGGTTAGGGGCCAGTTGTGCACATCTGACCATGTTGCATTATGTTCAGATATGAACTACTTATACCAGGCTTGTCCAACATTGGTAGTGTATTCCACAACATAGGTGTACATTGGCAAACAGTGGCAATCTGCCCTAGGCCATTTCTAATGCTAGTAGGAGAGTGTGTTTGTCCTTCGACACACATTGTAAGTGGAGTTTGCCATAATATATGTCATGGTTAGTATACTGTGCTTCCGTCTACCTGTGAAATAACAGTGATACCCAGGGTAAACCTAACATCCCCATCCACTCATCATGATTCCTCTTGAGGAGAATCGATGAGTGACTCCATGGATAACCTGTACTGGGAGTTTACTCATGAGTGTGTGTCTTCTGTGTTATGGATCATGGAGTACAGCTTGTCCTATGTATGTCAGTGCTGGGGTTCAGGTCTCTCATGTGCATAGCTCACTGCCATTCAGATTGTACAAGGTGCAGCATGTTCATTGATTCCAGCTTGGACATGGCTTTATACATCAGGCACAGCTTACCTCTGGGTGGGCAGTATGGCAGTGTGTGGAACTGCAGTTTGTTTAATCAGGCAACACATGGCATCTGTTCACGCTCTTTGATACTCCTGGTGAGGTACTGTTGAGGACTTTACAGTTGATGGAGGTGTCTGCTGAGGTACATCCCACAGGGGCTATTGTAGTCAATTGTAACGCTGATGAAGGATGACTGCAGAGCCACAATGACCTCCCCTTATCTAGATCTGACAACCTTCATGATTAGGTGGGTATATGGTATGTTTCTGTGAACACTACAGCCATATGTTTGTCCAATGCAGGATATCTATCACCTTGTGTCCCCAGGTCTCTCATTACATGTTAGGTACGTAATGGGTTAACACTTATGTGGTAATTGGTGGGCACGTACTGTATATCCACGGGGGTTGACTATACACTTTTCTGCAATTAGCTTCCTGACATGGCTATGGCACCAGTTGTCTGTTTCTATGTGGCCCTTTTGTGGGATGCTTGTATCAGCTGGAGGGTCAGATATGGTGGGCAGTTTGTAGTCCTCTGCATACATGTTCAGACACAGTCCTTCCATGTTGGCCTGTTCCTATGGGACATATATACCAAACGAGGGCGGTCCCAGGACCAAGCCTTGTGGGATGCCACATATATCTGGCTTGTAGTCTGACATGGCTGCAGCATGTCTGACCATGTCAGTTCTGTCCTTGGTCTGGTTTGCAACCCCACTACTGACATAGGGGTTTATATTTCAGCTGGTGAGTATATCTATAATGAACACGTAGGGTATTGTATGTAAGCATTTGCAAGGTCCAGCTACGCTGTGTAGACCACATTGCCCTCATCAGTGACCTTAATGACTGTTTCAAATGAGGCAGACATGTTTAGGGGCAGGATCTGCACTTCAGAAAGCCACACTGGGTAGGGTCCAGTGTCAGTAGGTCCCCAATATCTTTATGTCTGCAGTACATGCTGATCCTTGCCATAGCTGTGCAGACCAAGCTAGTCAGGATTCTGGTGTGGTAGTTTGCAGTATCCATTCAGGCAACACCTTTGTTGAGAAGGACCACTGTTGTTGTACACTGCTCTTTGGGTACATATCCTGTGGTAAGGCTGACATTGTGCAGTAGTGTGATTTGGCATTCCTTTCTTCTTGGAGTCCATGTTGGACTGAGCCTAGGACACCATCTCATACCATTGCTGCTGTGTGTTTTGCTTTGTAGATGCTGGCTGTTACATCAGCATCTGCAATGTCAGGGGGCCAGCAGTCTGCTGGGATAGATATTTTGTTTTGCATTCTGGGGGGGGGGGGTTGCACCGCACCTGTCAGGTTGTATGTTGGCAATATGTGTGTGTGTTTGGTATGTTGTTTGTAATATTTGTGTGATTCAGAGCATATCTGTGAATTACCAACATGGTTCCTACCATCAGTTGAGTATGCCTTGGGATTATCCTTAGTGTCCTATACAATTTGTATCTTCATAGGTTCATAGGTTCATACTAGGGCATTTGTAAGCCTAGCCAGAGTGTGTGTGTCTTTCACCGCCCCTTGCTATGTGAATATTATGGCCATTTATGATTTACTTTACTGTGCCTCTGTCTGGACATGACACAGTGAAGACCTAGTGTACATCTACGATCATCCATCCACTTGGCACTATTCCTGTTGAAGAGTGTCAGTGAGGGGCTCTGCCTAACATGGAGTGGGATTCTGTTCCAGGGTGTGGGGAGCCTCTGGGTTATGTATCTGTCCCTCCAGCACATCCTATTTCATTATGTGTTGAGGTTGACATCTCTCACTCTCACAGCTCCAATGGCTTTGAGTTTTCTGGGATGCAGCATGTCCATTACTCCTGTGTTGGACATGGCCTTGTACAACAGACATACAATGCCTCTGTGTAGGCAGTATGTGACTGCATTCAGCTGGGGTGTCTACAGCCAGGCAGCATATGACATATATTTGAGACCCTTTATCCTCTGGGTGAGGTACCTTTGAGGTCTTTCTAACTGCTGCAGGTGTCAGGTAAGGTACATCCCAAATGAGGCATTGTACTAGATTATGGGTCTAATAAGAGAACAGTACAGGGGCACAATGACCTCTGCTGACGTAGATGTGAATCCTTTCATGATACGGTGTCCAATATAGGCAGTCTTCCTAGCCACATTGGCAATGTGAGTGTCACATAATAGGTTACTGTCCACTTGTGTCCCTAGGTCCCTGATTACTCCTTCCATACATAATGGTTTACCACCTATGTGGTAATTTGTGAGTACCTTGTTTGGTATTTGGTGGGACATTCATACTGTCCAGTGTCTTCAGGATGTGTGAGTGGGGCTCCTGTGTGTGAGAGTGTGGTCTGTAGTATGCTACAGACTGTACAGCAGTTTTGCCTACGGTTAGGTGCACATGGGTGGTCTCTGATGCTTCGTGCATTGTCAGTTACCTGAACGTATGGGTGTCTGTGCTGAATATGGATACTCCCCCTCCTTTTATGTTTTGGTCCAGGTTTTGGGGCCGTAACGCATGATATGAGGTATAACCTGGTAGTGCTGGTGTGCTGTCAGTAGGCTTGCAGCAGGTTTCTGTCACTGCACAGACATCAATGTTCTCCATACTGGGGAGGGCCTCAGGAGCATGCATATTGCGGTTTACACGTCTGGCAATGGTCAGCATTACCCTTATGTTTCTTACCACTTATGTTTTCTAGGGTGGTGGGTTAGTCTTTTCAGCCTTGCCTACATAAGGCTCTATGGAGGAGGCAAAAGCTTTATCCAATATCCAGTCGCCCAGGGGTAACAGGTGCAAGCCATCCCTGGAACAGCAGCATGGTTTGTCATGCATGACATCCCAAGCAGACAGACATTAGATCCTCTTGGAATGACAGCAGTAATTGTGCCACCTGTTAAAGCTGATCATTCTGTGTTTGTACTGTGGCATCATTCTTGGTGAGGGTAGGATGCTGCAAATGGGCAGTGTCATACCGGCCTGGAGTACATACTCAGAGAGCTCATCTATGTCTCTTTTCATGTAGTCCAGGGAGGTACATCTCAGGTCATTCACACCAGCATGGACAATGACTGCATCATATTTCTACTTGCTTTGGGGTGACCTGCGTACTTGTGTTATGTGGCGTATTGTAGCAGCCTACAGGCAGCTTACTGTACCCTTTCCCTTGTTCAGTCTGGTGAGCAGGAAAGCAGTGTGTCTGCCTATAGAGTCACCTATTACAACTGTATCCGGCATATTGTTTTTCCTTCTGGCCTGTGACTGTTTGGCACACCAGCGTGTGCTATGTGTTGCATGTGCTATGTTTGGAGGTTGTGGTTGCTTGGGGGTCTGCTTTGGAGGCCTCTGTTGGTGTGGTGTGTTTGTAATTAGGGCCTCCGGGATTGTTTTCCTGTGTTTATGTGTTTGGTTTGCAGTTGTGATAGGTCTATGTGGGACTTGGTTTGTGGTGTGTGTGGTTACCTTCTCCTCCTGACTAGTTTTGGCAGTACTGAGTTGAGGGAGCTCAGCCTCCTGTTTGGATAAATGGTTGCATCTCTCACATATATTTGTATTTCTTGGGGGGTGTTGAGGGTTGTCTGTGTACTTGGGGCAGGTGTAACATTGCCTCAGGATTCACAGATTCAACTTGTTGTAGCTGGCCTTAGTGGATTGTATGTGTGGACATATTTTATTGCCATACTACTGATCAGTGATTACTTCCCTTTTTATGTTTGCTCTATCATGTAGTAGCTTCCTCATTCTCTTGCATGGTTTGGTAATGGCTGGAGTCCAGCATGCCAGATGCCTGCATGTATGGCATTGTGTCTTGTTGTTATTTGTGATTGCATATTCCAAGCATTCCTGGCTGTGTTCATGGAATGCCTGTATAACAGGTTCTGAGGTGTGGCCCATATTTTGCACCTGCACAGGGCCTTTAATGAATTACACATCATTTTGGAGGGGTGCAACCTATGCTTTACACATGTTTTACACTGTGGTTTTCTGTCCAGGGACTGTGGTCAGGATGTGTATATCCAGTGTGATTACTCTATGGTCTGGTCTTACCAGTGAGGGATACACTTCTCATCTTGCCATCCAGTACCCATGTTGCTGATTATCACATCCAGTATGCTTACCCCTCTTGTGGGAGTGGTACATTGTTCCTGGGTATTTTGGTTTATGGATTCTAGGAACCTTTCTCCTACAGTGTTGGAGCTAGTATAATGCTCCCAGTCTATGTCTGGGTATTTTCAGTCAACCAATATAATGTGGTTTGTGGGGCTTGATATATTCATGTATTCCAACATAGGCCAGGTGCAGTTCCTGGTGTTAGGACAGTAGTCTGTTGCAGGCTATAAACTGGGAAGCAGTTTTAGCCACTGTTACTTGACCATGGCTAGTCCATGCTGCTTCTTGTTGTAGTACCAACATGGGGGTGTGGTTATCCTTGACAATTATTGCTAGTCACCCTCCTTTTGTAGCTTGTTCCATGTTTTGAGGCTGTACAGCACAGTATGAGGTGTAACCTGGTATTGTTCGGGTGCTGTTGTGAGCCTTGACCCAGTTTTCTGTTACAGGACAGATATCAACATTCTCCATGCTGGGTGAGTTTACACTGCACGCATCTTGCTGTTTAGACTTCTGGCATTGGGTAGCATTACATCTTGGTTCTTATCCCTTGTGGTACCTATGGGGGTGGGTTTGTGTTTTGAGCTTTACCTATTCAGGGCATGCTGTGGGTAATGACAGCCTTTGCCAGTATCCATGAGGCCTGGACTGGTAGGTGCACGCCACCTCTAGCAGGTGGAGCATCATGTCATGCTCAGCATGTCATCCCAGGCTGGCACACATTGGATCCCCTTTGACTAACTGCAATACTTCAGCCAATTATTGCGATTGATCATCCCATCATCATATTGTGGCATCATGCTTGGTGAGGGTAGGATGTTAGTCAGGGTCCTCAAGTGTGCATATACTACATGGTGTTACATTACTTAACACATGGCATTCATGCCTCAGGTGGTGCTGCAGGGCTGCCTCTGTCAGATGCACATATTACACTCCCTGCACATGTTTGAGAGCAGGTTATGTCATTTTAGGAATCCATGTTATTATATGAGTGAGTCAGAGAGGGGTATCATTCCCAGGGTTCCTACTGAGCCAGTGTATGTGCTATGCGTTGCCTCTTTGCCAAGGCCAGGGCATACTGGGCATGCCTCCTTCTGCCTACTGGGGCAGGCTCAGGTTGTTCCTCCTCTGAGTCACGCTCTGCCTGTGATGGCCTTGGCAATGGTGGGGGGCTGTTTGGCCCAGCCCTATGCTGGTCCTGCTGCAGCTGTTTTCGCAAGATCATATTATGCAGCATAGCACATACCATGACAATGTTGGTACATGTAGTTGGTGAGTACTGCAAGGCTCCACCAGATGTGTCCAGACACCGGAACCGTGACTTGAGCAGCCCAAACACACGCTCTATTACATTACGTGCTTGTGCGTATGCCTCATTATGGCATTCCTGTTCAGGTGCGTGTGCGTTTCTGATGGGTGTCATCATCCACGGCTCCAGTGCATAACCTGCATCCCCCACTAGGTGTCCGTGTGGGATGTCCCCATTGGCAAATGTCTGGTACAGCTGCGTCAGATGCCAGATATGGGAATCATGGTAGCTGCCAGGGCAGCCAGCACACACATTCATTATTATGCTCTGGGCATCACACACAACCTGGCAGTTGATGGAGGGGTAGCCCTTGCGGTTAATGTAGGCCCGACCCTGCTCACCGGCTGGTGCTTTGATGCATATGTGCGTGCAGTCTATTGCACCCACTACCTCAGGGTATTCCGCTATTTGCTGGAAGAGATGCATATTGCTGGCCAATACCTCACGGGCATTGGGGAAATATACATGATCACTGACATGTGCTGACATGGCATCCAGGAACTGGTGCAGTACCCTGGAGGCTGATGCCTGTGATATCCCCATCATATCACCAGTTGGTCTCTGGAAGGTACCTGTTGCTAGTATTCTTAGGCCAACACATACCTTGGTTTCCACTGGGATGGGTTCCCCTCTGTTGGTTCTGTGTGTGAGGCGTGGCCTGCACAGCTCGACAATTTGCTGCAGGAGGTCTCTGTCCACTCTATAGTGCTCTACTATCTCCAGCTCATGTAACCCATGGTAGGTGACCCTGGGCCTGTACACTCTTCTTCGTCTCCTCACTGTGGGTTGTCTGGCACCATCTGCATTGTCACCACCCTCAGCAAGTCGCCTTTGTCTCCTTATGACAGCTATGGCAGCCCCTAGCATTTCTGTTCTGAGTTCAGCTTTTTCAGTTTTCACTTCTAATAGCTTACTCCTGTCTTGCAGTGTCTCTTGTGAGAAACATCCTGCACTGCTGTTTGCAGAGTTTTAAGTGCTTGGCTGTGCTACTATTCTGCCTGTGTAATTGCCAGCTTCTAATTGTTTTCACCTGCTAGCTCCAGTAGTATTCCCTGCTAGCTTCCTACTAATTTTGTTGCTTCCTTTTTCCTTTCTGTTTCCTCAGGGTGGAGCAACGCGCATACCAGCAGAAACACGCTCACAGTGGCTTACACGCGTGCACACATGCTTACACGGTTCAGAATCTGCTTATTCGGGTTAAAATGCACGCGCACCAGCGCAAACAGTCTTACAAGTCTGCCAACAGGCTCCCACATGCTCAGTCTGCCTTACACGCACGCACACTGCCCTACTCACGCCTCATGGTGCGCACACGTGTGCATGCACACCCAGCAAGAAACTTTGGTGTAAGCAACAGTGTACACCTTTCATTTCTTGACTTTCCCATGCTTATCTTGTGGCACTCCTCTTTCCATGATATGTGTCTGACATCTGTCATGTAACACTGACCTCCAATGAACTGCATTTCTTTCTGCCATTCCCCCTGTGATGTCACCTATCTCCTACTCTGTTCCTCCCCCTTATGTAACTCTTACACTACTCAGAATGTGCTCATTTGCTATGTGGTAGTGGGATTCAGTATCCTAACACTCATTTACATCAGATTGCCTACTAATGCTTAGTTACATCTCTTAGACTTGGCTTCCCCCCTTAGCAACCACTAAATGGTGGCCATGTTGTTTATGGTCTGCTGGTCCCTGTATTGTAACTCCATGTATTGCATAAAACCCACATTTGTGGGTCTATACCCTTCATTTTTATGCGTTATACAGCGCAACCCGTTTGCACGGGGCTGCGCTGCGTTTAAACATCGTCAAAAAAAAAAAAAGATTTATTTGTCATATTTGCATTGGGGTACCATGCCAGTGGCCACATATTTGGCCATTGGCATGCTGCCTGACACATATGCACCCTTTATTTGGAGCTGACATGGCTCCATTGTGATTTTTGCAGAAACGTACTCAGTTGTCAACTGAGTACATTTCTGCAGCTAAAACGGCTGTTACACGGGCTGCATTCTGCTTCGTGGATCGCTACTCTACCTCATTTGCATGCCTTTCGGCTGCAAGTGAGGTATTTAGCATATCCACACCCAGTCCGTGTAAAAGATGTTTTAGCTGGTCTCTTACGCGGAGTTTCGGGCTGTTCCTGGATCGCGAGGCTTGCATGGAGTCTTACACATCTCTTACACTCCGTGCAAGCCTTCGTGAATCCTGCCCCATGTCTATCACCTTTATTTAAATGAAAAAAATCTTCTCTTTAAAGCTCCTGGTGCAGAAAACAAATTAAACAAATCCTGTTCACACTTTCTACAAAATGACTCTAAAACTGGATCTAGCAAAGGCTGAAAAGCACTGGGTTTCTTAAAAGACTGACCAAGATCATGTGGAAATAGCATTTTCAACACTGCATTCCTGCTAAACATCCTTATACTAATAACAACATCAGAGAAGTCAGACTGATGTGCTGGAATGAAATTGAAACCATGTTCAAGCAAAGAAATGTGCATGGCATTCAAAGTCTTACTGGAAATATTAAAAATCACAAACTCAACATTCTCCTCCAAATACATATCAAGGTGGTAGGCTGTGGCCCCTCTAGTTGCTGTTGTCTTTGCTTCCTCCCTCTGCTGAGGGACCAATCTTTGCTGTTTGATTTTCCCTGCTTCACTGGTAGAGGAAGACTCAATTCTGAAAAAACCTGCTGGAGCACTCACATCTTGTTGGTGCACACTAAGTGTCTCTTCCCCTTGTGAACCAATGGGTGCTGTGGAGGTGTGTGGAAAGACTCAGTCGCATTGGACATCTCCTTGGTAACCAATTTTATACTGCCTGGGTTCTCCAATGTGTTATCTGTATTTAGAATGACCTCAAATGTATCATTGATATTATTAGAACATGGTCAAGTAAAATCATGGCCATGTTTAAAATCCAGTAAGTCCCTTCCCAAGTTCTTAATTTTCTGTGCCTTAAGTCAGGTCTTGTAGGCTGTCATGTTGTCCAATATCTCATCTAGGGCTGTAAGTCACACCTCCCTAGATGAGCCACTTAACAGTTTCTGTTTTTTAAGTTCAATATTATTCAAAAGTTCACTCTCATGGGGTTTGAAAAAATCAATCAATAGGCGTATGTAATTAAAACTGTGCTCATTGTTTAATTGCTGCCATTTATATAATAATCAGTGTATGACTCACCGTAAGTCAGTGTTTTAACAATCCTCCATTCTCTCAGTATAACTCGATGAAACAGACATGCCTCAAGGTGTAAATGCTGCCACTACAAGTGTTTCAATTTATATAAATCATTTTCAAGCCCCCTCAAAATCTCTTTAGACTCCCTCAAAACCTCTTTAGAAACAGCATTGCCAAGGATGATGAAGCATACTCCAAGTCTGTATTTGTATAAGGATAGGACAAAAGTG
The DNA here is from genome assembly GCF_019279795.1 of Protopterus annectens. Taxonomy (NCBI): domain Eukaryota; kingdom Metazoa; phylum Chordata; order Ceratodontiformes; family Protopteridae; genus Protopterus; species Protopterus annectens. The sequence goes on from NC_056728.1 coordinate 1,517,434,890, forward strand.
GATTATTCTTCAAGCAAAAAAAAACTTACAAACCAGTCCAAGTCATTATTTCTATTATCCATGTCAGCAGGTACATAATCCAGCTCCAAGCCATGATCAAAGCTTTCTGCCATGCCTCCAAAGAGGGAATAAAATGAACCAAACTGAAAACAAACCAACTACCCTCAATAGATAAACTGGGCTAACAATAATCATGATGCTTGCATAAAGTATCAAATGGCCAATGAGACAGAATAAGTTGTTAGTCTCGTGACTGTATATTTAATATGAGTGTGTGTGTGTGTGTGTGTGTGTGTGTGTGTGTGTGTGTGTGTGTGTGTGTGTGTGTGTGTGTGTGTGTGTGTGTGTGTGTGTGTGTGTGTGTGTGTGTGTGTGTGTGTGTGTGTGTGTGTGTGTGTGTGTGTGTGTGTGTGTGTGTGTGTCTGCATGGGCACCCTAGGTGAAACTGGTGTGTGAGTATCTGCAAGAACACAACCAAGCTCTGTGCTAGCTGTATGTCCTGGTATGTGGGACAGATGTAAGCCATGCATGGTAGAGGTGACAGTTTATTGTCATCATCCTTGACCACAACAACTGGTTCTATCAGGAGATGCACTGGCATGTCCAGGCCCATGCCCATGGTCAAATGCACTGCTGCTGCCTGAATGTGACTGATGTCTGCTGGATGAGTCCTTCTCACGAGTATTCCCGGGACTGTGA
>NC_056728.1:1517440588-1517590588 GCF_019279795.1 Protopterus annectens
CAGGAAGCAGACAAAAGTCAATTTCAAAATGGATATATTGTTGCATTTTTGCTTACCACCTTGCAAATCTGCTAAGCGATGTTGCCCGACAGAACCCTTCCACAACACCTGCAGGTCTAGAACACCTGCAGATAGGAAGCAGACAGTAAACAATTTCAAAATGGATACATTATATCCTGTATGGTTTGCCACTGTGCAAACACTGTAAGCAGCATTGCATGGTGGTCACCACACACACACACACACACACACAGAGTAATGAATGTGAAAATACACAGCTGCTGCCTAGTTTTTCCTGTGGTGCCAGCTGTAAGTTAAGGAGTATAGTGTAAGTGAGCCTGGGCTCTAGTCCAGCAATGCCTAATCTTTTCTTACTGATGTTCCAATTTACTTTATATAAAAATTAACAGTAGAAAAAATACCTACACATAAGAATGAATGTCTATAGCAAGTGCATTAAGCATATACAGGATATCAAAGATATACTATATGTGTAACTGTGGGTATGAGTACAATTATGGTTGTTCAATTAGACAATTAGAGAGCCAGAGTGATGCCTGGCCACTCACTTTATAAAAAATATAACAATGTAAACATAAATACAAATAACAATAAGTATGTATAGCACTGGAGCTCATATGAATTATATATGTGACTGATGGTATAGTGTCAGGTATGATTCTGTAATAATAATTGTCTCTTCTGGCCTTGGATGGTCTTCAGTCTTCAATGATACTCAAACATACATGAATTTATAAAACATATCTTGTCAGGTCACACACATATATGGTTAACCCCTCACTCTGTCATGTGTATTTATATATAATTAATGAACATGTCTGACAAGCACTTCTTTTGTGGCAAGGATGAAAAATCACCCATATGGAATAATATGTTTTGTCTATTTTGCATAGGTTTGAATCCCACATTGTACAAATGAATTTTATCAGTGTATAAAGCCACACAAAAATGTGTTATGTTATTTAATTTATACTCCCAATACTTGTCTGAAAAGTTAAATCAAGCAACAGGAACAGCAACATCCAAACCAAAAACTAATGCCAATCGTCCTGCTTGGTTCATAAACTGCTTTCATCTCTGTTTGGCACTACTGCTCTCCACTTAACATCGTGCAAACTCAGTTGGCATGGTTGTTTAGATTTGCACACTGTATTAAAAGTGATAATACAAACTGGTGAAAAAACACTGCTAACTATTATTAATAGTCCTGAATCTTTATTGGACTCACTGTAAAGCACCACAGCTGAAATCTCTTGGAGGATGATATACTGACTCTCAGTAGAAGTCTTAGGCATAGAATAGTTTGTCCAAGGCTGGCTCTTTTGCCATTCCATACACTGCAGAACATTGCAGGCACCATTTAATGACTTCAAACGTGCAATGAGGATACACTCAACCAGTGGCTGTCTGAGTTTAGCTATGCTGACATCCCGATGTTGTGTAAGTATACCGATAAAGAGAATTTAAACTAGATAGACTGATGCATATAGGCAAGACTGGTATGCATAATGCTCTTTTCTTGCTTGTTTCTTTTTATTGTACAGCCAACTAGGAGATAATGACAATAAGGGAAGCCCATGCTAAGCATTTAGACATACTGAGAGAAGCAATGGTATATATGCAGCACAACATAACTTTTATCTTATCTAAATTACTGCTCTTCTATATAGTAGCAGCAAATTAAGCATGCATATCCAAACTGAAAAATCAAGCATGCATGCATCAGTCTGTAGCACAAGCCAACTGATGGAGTCAATTTGAATGCTGTGGGTTCAAGTAACAAATATATAGTAAAATAATTTAAAAATATTACATAATAACTTCAACAGAAGTGGCATAAATGCCCTGCTAACTTAATCATTATTATTTGACCAATCATATGTGGAATATATGCATGTTGTAAGGATTGCTTTGAGCAATCATTAGTTATAGTTTGTAGTTGTTAAGAAGTATACTTAAATATTAAAGTAGAAATAAATTATTTATATTGTAATTTTTTCTCTCACCCCAACCAGTATTTAATTTCTATACATGTGGTCACAACATTTTCATGTCATACATTTCTGACAACTCTCAAAATGCTTTACAGCACAGGGAGGTAAGCCAACCACTGTGGCTCAGCCTGCCCCCACTCCACAATCTCAGGCATGGATGCCCAGCACATTTGGGATACAACCTGGCAATACTACCTCTGCTGCACTGCACTACCTGGACCCACCACATCAGGTAGAATTACTTTGGCAGCTGGTGCAGTGGCATCCTCTAGGAGTAGTGGTGGAGATGGGGATTTTGTCAACCAGTAGGAGATGCCAATCTTGGTGCATAGGGTTGTGCACAGCACCATTGGTTCACACCTGTGCCAGATGGAGAGGACACTGTCTGTTATGGTGCATAAATGAAGATGTTAAGCAAAATATTCTCTCAAACATCCAGATATTATAAACTATAAATTGTCCTGCACAATTGTGAAAGTCAAACTTGACTTGTGCTGTGGTGCTTACATTAAGCACCGTGTTCTGTGTGTGGTATATCTAGTTAGATCAGGGTTTTAAGCTCACTGTGGACAACTTGTTTGTGTGTGTGTCAAGTGAGAGGAATGTAACTGTGTATTCTATAGTCATTAGTGCAATCCCAGAGAGTACTAATATTTGTCAGTTGTAAATGCCTACACATCCATTTGATTCAAGCCTCACATCTTCTCTCAAGCATCCAATGATGATATCATCCACTATAAATTGTCCTGCAGCATTCTGAAAGTCAGACTTGTGCTGTGGCACTTGCATTCAATAATTAGATCTCTAGCTAGTGTATTTAGGTAGGTTAGTTGACATTCAAGAGGCATTTTACACCTGCATGTGGGATACTGCTATTACCATCTTCTTCTCACCAGACACTGATGGCATCCCTTATAAAGTGGTGTCTAACACTCTACAAGTCAGACTTGTGTATGGCACTTGTTAAATAATGAGTTCTTTTGTTGGTGTAATTTGTTTGGTAGGGGTTATGTTCTCACTGCAGTCAACTGGCATGTGTGTGTGTGTGTGTGTGTGTGTGTGTGTGTGTGTGTGTGTGTGTGTGTGTGTGTGTGTGTGTGTGTATGTACTTTGCACCTACATGTTGGACACTGCAATTAATGACTGATGAGTCAGAAGATCTGACACTGGGTCCAGGATCCAAGGCTCCTCCAGAAGATGGGGCATAGAAAGGGGAACCATATGTGGATGGTGCAGTGGAGCAATGGTAGCATTGTCACCTCACAGCAAAAGGTTTTCCAGTTCAATTCTCAGTTGAGGTGAATTCTGTTTGGAGTCTGCATATCCTCCCTGCATACTTGTGGGTTTGCTCCAGTTTCTTCCCATGTGAGAAATACATGCATCTGGGGTGTTTCTCCCCAGGCCTCCATTAAAAATTGGTTCATTCCAAGTTAGACTTTCCCAGTTAACAAATAATAAATAAATAAAATATCTGACGAGGCCAGTCAGGAGCAATGAGAATCATCTTGCAACTCAATGATCTAGCTTTCTGGAGAACTTTAGGTATTAATGGGAATCGGGGAAATGCATAAAGAAGTCCCAGGGGGCCAATTGTGAACAAGTGTATCCCTGGGTGTCTCCCCCGAAGGGAGGATTAGGGCAAAATAGCTGCTGCATTTGGAGTTGATGGACATGGCAAAGAGGTTGCAGCAAGGCTGACCCTATTTTCAAAAAATTCAGTTTGCAATTTTCTGTTTGAGGGACCACTCATGAGGCATAAGAATTGCCCTGATTAGCTTGTGCTATTACGTTGGATTTCCCTGGGATGTGCATTGCCATTAGAAAACATTGAAAAGAGATGCCCATTGCCAAACTCTCTGAGCCTCTCAAAAGAGAGGATAGGATCTGGTTCTGCCTTGTTTGTTGATGTACCACACCACAGACTTATTGTCTGTTTGTATTGCAATTGTACCTGTTAGACGAAAGCTCTGGAATGCTTGCAAAATTAGGAGCACCACCCTCATCTCTAGGACATTGATGTGCAAGTGGCATTCATGTTCTTGCCAAGCCCCTTGGACAGTCTGTCACAGATAATGCTGCCCCCACTCTATCTGGGAAGTATCCATGGTTACTGTAGCTATCGGTTGGGGAAAAACAAATGGTCTGCCTATTGTGACCTTTGTGGAATGAAGCCACCATTGTAGGTCCCTCTTGCAGGTGTTCATAATGAGGATTTTGTGTGACATGGGCAACTCCTGCATAGACCACTGAGTGAAAAGTAGCCACTGTAATATCCTCATGTGTAGACAAGCCAGTGGGTCTAGTGTTATTGCAGCTGCCATCAAACCCAGAAACTTGAGGACAAATTTTGCTTGCACTTTTTTCCTCCTGAGCAATATTGACACCTGATGGTGCAGTATTTGAACTCTTTCATAAGACAGTTTTGCCATCATGTCTTTTGTGTTTAAGTCTGCCCCTATAAAGGTAAAATGCTGTGATGGTAACAAGGCAGATTTTTCTAAATTTATAGTAATGCCCAGTTCTGAGCAGAGACAAATGGTGGTGTCTCTTGTCATGGTTAGTAGATGCTCAGTGGTGGTGGTCAGAAGACAGTCATCTAAGTATGGAAACACCCAGAATCCAAGTTGCCTTAGGTGAGCCATGTCTACCGCCATGCATTTGGTAAACATTCTGGGGGCTCTAGTGAGGCCAAAGAGCAGAGCTCTGAATTGGTAATGACTGACTCCCAGCCGGAAGTGTAGATATCTTCTGTATTGCCTATCCATCTTTATATGGTAGTACGCATTCTGAATATCTATGGAGCATGTCCAATTGTCTTTTCCCAAAAAGGGAGTATAGACTGCAGTGTTACCATCTGGAACTTCATTTTCTTTACCGACTTGTTCAGTCTACTAAGATCCAAAATTGGTCTCCAGTCCCCTGTCTTTTTTGGAACTAAAAAGAACCTTGAGTAAATTCTGAATCCGATTTGGTCTGCCGGGACTTCTCAGATGACTCTTTTTTCTAGCAACTTTTAAATTTCTAAGTTTGCTTGATCCTTTTGACTGGGTGGTATGTCTGGGATGGTCTTTGATGGAAGGGGTGCAAGGGAGAAAAGAATGTTGTATCCCCTGGATATGATGGACTGTATCCATTTGTCTTGAGTCATGTTCAGCCAGGCTTTTTGGTACAGTGATAATCACCCCCAACTTCTTCCAGAGGTGGACAGGCGGGCCTCCTTTCAGGAGCGCTGGAAGGGTCTACCTGAGTATGTATTTCTGTCACCCTGATTCTGCGGACCCCCTCTGCCATGAGGGCAACATCTTCCACTGTTATTTCCTCCTTTGCCCCAGGGGAATGTTCACCACAAGTGTCCGGCGAGGCTCCTTTGGATTTCCAGAACCACATTTTTCCACCTATGTGACCTTTGAGATAAGGTCCGGTAGGGACGGAAAAATGTATTCCCATGGCAGACAGAGTCTTGCCATCTTGCTCACTCCTGGTAAGAGTCTCCTTCACTTTTGGCCTGAATAAGGATGAGCCATCAAATGGGGGTGTCAATAAAGGAAGACTTGAAGGGTTCAGCAAAGTCATACAGATGCATCTAGGAATGTCTCCTCAGAGCTATCGCTGTGCCTGCTGCACTGCTTACTCCATTGGCTGCATAAGAAATGAGGCACATGGAGGAGTTAGTTATAGAGGTTAAGGTTGCAAGCTGAGAGCTTATCTTGTCAGATACCCCCGCAGCTGTAGCATCTTGGAGGGAATTTCCTAACTCCTTGAAGAGATCCCACTGAAGATTAGTGAAAATATAAATAATTCAGCCACTTAGGAGTAAAGGGCAGTAAAGAGTACATACGCTTCCCGTATCTGTCCATCTTTCAAGACTCCTTATTTGGCGGGTGGACAGATGCAGAAGTTTCAGCTAATTCCTTCTTGGTGGCCACCACCACCACCATAGCATCTACTGGGACACCTTTGGTCAAAAACTGTCTGTCTTCCGGGGCTGTTATGAATTTGTTGGGCCTCCTTGGAAAAGGATCCGCCAACTCTGGAGAGCTCCACGCCTTTTGACTGACTACATCCAGGTGCTGTTCAAAAGGTGGAGACAACCAAGAGGTGGAAGGTCAAGAAACAAATGCCTCCATGTACATAGTCTCATCTTCAGAAGGGGGAGAGTTTTCCACCCATCTCTCTGTTTCAGGATCTCTAAGATGTCAGAAAAGGAGACATCCTCAGAGAGTGACCGTGGGGACTCTTCTGAATCCTCTAAGTCTGTATTGGATATGTCAGACTCAGGGGAGTCTGTGTGTTTCCTCTTACACATCCTCTTCTGAGGGACCTCCTTGGGGTGATGTTCAGGGGAGGTCTCGGAAGAAAGAGTTTCACCCATTGGGGTATCTCTGGGCATTGGTTCTCTACGCTGGGCTGGAGGGATGGAGTAGAGACTCACACTGGCCTTTTGGGGGAAAGAGCAGCTGAAGCCGAGGGTGGAGAAGTCTCAGAGGAAAGCATGCTCCTCATCACCTCGAAGGCACCACAATCCTGGCCCAGGAGAGCCTCCAGCTCCAAGGAACTGGGAGATCTCCCCCGCACCAAGGAGGATGGCTCCGAGGCTGATGTGGGCGTCAAACTCACCTGTGCCAAAGTCCCGAGTGGGAGAGTCAGATCCGACAAGGGTCTGGCTCGACTCTCCATGCTGGAACCAATTAAGGACTCTTGGCTCCCAGACCCCTCAATGGAAAACAACATTGAAGTGGTCAAAGCGGAGATCGGCACCAAAACTCCAGGAATGGTTTTTGGTCTGACAGTTCCACCACTAGGACTTTTAGGCACTCTGGCTCTGAACTCAACTGAGTCAGAGGAGGGACCTAAGGTAATGAAAGTACTAAGGATGGCTCCACGACCTTCTGGGCTGGGCCGGTGAGAATTTTTGCCAGGGCCAGTGTACGAAGCAACCTTCTTGCCACCCACTCCATGTCATCATCCAAAAGGCTCTTGGATGACCGAGAGGAATGGCTCCTTTTTTGACTACTAGATGGTTCCGAAACTGCAGGTGGAACTGAAGTAGACTTTTCCTTCTTGGAACCGACAGGTTTCAGATCCGAAGAACTCAATTTTTCAGGTCTCCTCAATGGCTCAGAAGCTGGAGCCGAAGAAGTTTTTGATGATTTGTCTAAAGGTTTGGAAGCCTGAGTCCCTTCAAATGCAGAATCAAAAGGCCCCTTCAAAAAACCCCAAAGAATTTACTTATTTTTACATTCCTGCAGGACCCTTAAACTGAACGCATGGCAAATGGAACAGGAATCCTGCAGGTGAACTGCACCTAAGCAATACACACAACTAGTGTGACCATCAGTGATTGACATTTTTTGTGTGCAAGAATCGCACTTTTTAAAGCCAGACTGTTTAGTTTCTTTAGACATCCTGTCACTAGTAGTCAAAATTCAGAAACAGTAGTGCAAGACACCAAATTAGGAAAAAGGATTTCACACAAGTGTAGACTACAAACATGATTACTCCAAAAAGAGAAACAATACGTTTTTTTTTAAGGAAAGTAAGGAAGAAGAAGAAGTATGGAGTCTAACTTAAACGACACACTCCTCTAACCTAAGGAGATGCTTCTAATTTAAATGATGAAAAGAATAACAGGGGGACCCCTCTAACTAAAAACAGGCTAAAGAGAAAGAAAAAGGGAATCCTCTAAGTTAAACAGATTACTCAAAGGGGGCTGAGCTACATAGAGGCCTAAGAGAAAAGACGATGGCCCACAAAAAAAACAAAAAACAAATCAGAAAGGCCTTAAACAAGAATAAAAAACCCTTAATATATCGTAAACAAGGAGATTATTCTGCCAACCAAATATGAGCTAACATTTATACCAATTAGATTAAGAAAAAATCCACTTAGCCTGAGTCAGCAAAAAAGCAATCCTGAAGCTTCAAGCGGTAAATGAGATCTGGGTAACAGTCACTAGGCATCTTGGGATAGTATTTAGCTTCGAGTCAGTGAAAGTTCTTGAGCTTTAGTATACGGTTGAGTTGGAACTGATGCTCAGTTCTGAACCCAACCATCAAGAATGAGGGTGAGATAGGACAACATAACATTGGCCTTCTTGCTGCTACCTGGTCTACCCACTTCACTAGCTGATCAGTGCTATGCTTCTACAAAAATCGTAATGGTGATGGCATTGTTGGCTGTAGCAGGTTTACCAGTTAGGGTTGACAGGTGGTCACCCAACTCCTGTCAGATATAAATTTTTTTCCAAGTGATATGCTATGTACACTCCTTGACTTTTCTTGATATGAATCATTGAGAAGATAGAGCATTATCTTCTATTCAGACCAGCTAGGAGCACAGTCCCATCCGTTCACAGGTGATGCCACCATTCAAAGTGCCAGGACAACAATGAGAAATGTATGGTGAGGGATGTATTAATTAGGGTTAGAACCACTCCCTGTAGGGTGTACCATCACCTTAACCAAACCCTGTTTACTAGCAGGGACATTACAAAAGCTACTGATATTATTGGCAAGTTTGGTTTAACCAACACTGCTTTGTCACATACTTTTTTGTTAAAAGAAACCAACTACCTCTCAATTGCTTAATTAAAATGTAAATACATGATTAATAACTGCTATTCCTAATGCTCATTGGCAAAGGTTGTTTTTTGTACCCTAGTACGAGTATGTCTTATGTAGTACAGCAGAATTTCTCTTTTAAGTTTTTTAGTTTTTTTTTGGGGGGGTGGAAATAAATGTCACTCTGTGTTATTTCAACTGTTAGGAAGTTTTGATTTGTTTGAGGTAATAGGTTGTGACACACATTTTCAAATGAGCATGAATTCCACTTATGACTGCTCTAAACTTGACATTCAGATGACTCCATTTTGTTTTTTTTTTCTTTTAACTACATTTTGATTTTAGCTAGTCTAGGGCCATATGCGAGTTCCAACAGCTGCAGAGTACTGTGGACTGTTGAGCCATCTGCAGCACATCCATTTCAGTCTGATTTGCATTCATGTTAATTTGGCTATGCATTTATGATCGATGATAATCAGAAATGGGCTGATACATCTCGAGACATGTTTGAAGTACTACTGTGATCCATAGAGATGAATGTAAATTAGCCTAATTTCCATACAGCATGTGCAAATGGCCCTGAATTTTCTTCTGAAAGTTGAACACCACCATATTAATTCATCAATAGCAGAGATAGGTGGTAACTGCATCAGGATACTGCAGACTTATTACAGTAAAGAAATATTTTTCAAAAATATTATAATTTAATAAGAAACATTTAAAAATATTATTTCATTATTGAATTAAGGGTTATATTTAATGAATTTGCTTAAATGATGAGCACGTTATGGAAGCAGTGACTGATTGCTAGAGTAGTTGCTTTTGGAAGTTAGATTTCATGACAGCAGCAGGGAAAATGTTTACTGATTACAGAAAATGATAATTTCTGTGTTATAATTTACCGATTGTGCATACATGGTATAAATGCAGAAATTTACTACTGAAGGTCTGCAGTGCTAAAGATATCAGCAGGCATGTGTGATGAACTGGAAAGCTTTGGAGTGACAGTGATGAATAAAAACACAGCAGTATAATGAGTACATGACAATGGCTGAGGATAGGGCAAGGATTTCTTTTGTGACATAAGTGATTGTATTCATTATCTGTATTGACTGTAAGTTTTATATTGCACGTTTCTGTGGCTATGTTGAGATTTCTGTATGTAATTATATGGTTTATGTTAAGTAACATTTTTATTTATTTTGCACTTGTAGTAATGATGGAAAATATGGGATCAAAGCATGGAAAAGATAACTTCAGCAATGAGGAAAACCATGTCCTCATGGCAACACTTAGGACATATGGGAAACTTATTTTTAGTAAAGGTGGACCCAGACAAGTTGATAAGAACAAAACCTAGAATCAAATAGCTGTTGAAATTAATACAGTGGGTGGCAAAATTGAAGCATTAGCACAGTGCAAGAAAAGGGCAAATTATATGGTAAAGTGCTAGAAGCAAAGCCAGGCAGAATGCAATTTCACATAGGAAACAGAAGACAGTGGAACAAGAATAATTAGATGTGGTGTGGACACTGCTCCAGCTTACCATTGTTTGCAGCAGCATTGACACTCATCTTTCTCATGGTGGTTGGTTTAAAATCAGTAGATATATTTATACAGAGATCATTGAATGCTGACAATGAATGATGCAATTAAATGTTACAATCAATTATTATGTGAACATTGTACCTCAGCAAAGAATGAAAGGAAGTCAGTGTGCATGTATCCCACTCACCCTCTTGTAAGTACAGATTACTGTATACTATTCCATTATTATTATTGTTTACAAATAATTTTTTACAGGGTCAGCATCAGAAAGAAATAGTTCAACTATACCAATACATTTGGATGATATCAGGAGCAGAATGGATGCTGTTGTTGCTGCTGAGGATTATGACAATAACAGTTATACTTATGAGGCAGCCTGAAGAATGTGGCAGACAGTCTCCAACTTTAATGGGAACATCTCTCTCCTCAAAACACTTTAGTAACTCTGTAGAAAGTGACAATACATCAAAGAGTAAAGCACAAGCTGAATGGCCACTCACACATGTAAAGGAGGAACACCCCATGCACTTATAATACCAGTATCTTCAAACCAAGAGGAACACTTTCAGGATGGTGGCAGGCATTCAGAGGTAACAATTTCCACACTGACACATTTACAATGGGGAGCCAGGTTCAAGAATTTCTTAAAGCTACCCCAGGAAATGAGGCATTTTTTGGCAACAGAAAGTGTGCTGTGACATTGTTACAGTGATGACAGTATGAGTACTGTCACAGAGAGTCAACTGGATATGGTCAGAGTCCTCCAGGGTATGCACAGAGATTTTCAGTACTACTTCAAAATGGCAAAGAGTACAGATAATGCCATGATCACACTGATGCACAGAATGGTGGCACACTAAGCATCAGTGGCTTGCTGTCTTTGCACACTAGTAAGGACATATCAGAGTCAATCTGAAATCATTCTTTCAAGGGGCAAAAGATGGGGTACTGTCAATACATCTGTGGGAGATCACATGATAATACTGTTGCTTCTCAGAACAGTAATGTCAGTAGTCAAGGTGAGCAAGCACAAAATATTGTATGCTGGACATGTTAGTGTTCATCTACACCTAGTAGATCCTCATGTTTGAGGTTGTGATCTTGGTCACACAGCACTATCAGGTCAGTGACAGCAAGATCATCTGCATCAAGTAGGTCATGACATCAGACAAATTTACCTTACAGTTTTCATGGCAGACCCTCCTAAAAAAATCACTGACTCATTTGATCTTAATCTACTGTAAATTAGCTTTAATGACACAGCTGTCTTTTTATCTGGAATGTGCGGTTGGGGGAAAGTTTGTAGGCAGATCATTAATGAAAGGTATACAAAAAAAACAATGATATATAGATTATCATTCCTACTGTTCACAGTTACCTACAACATAAATGTGGCAATGCACAAAGATTTTCCAGTGAAATATATCATAAACATATGACAAATTAAATGAGTATCCTGCCAGATGAACATACACTGTTGCCACTTCACCCTCCCCACTGCACAAATGGTGATATTTTTTTCTGTTTCTAAAAGTCAGAACTTATTGTGTATGACAGTATACAGCAAATTTGATATGCAATTCCAGAGAATAACGTTTAAGCAAATTGCATAATATAAAAAAAGGAGTAAAGTTCATTTTCCTTACATTTACAATGCATTAACTCAGGAAGTATTTCACTGTTGGCAATATTCAATGTCATAGCACACTTCCTGTTACTTTTGTATAATGAAGTAACCAGTACAACTTTTCATCATTACAGACAAAAATGTAAATTGCTTTTTACATAATGCCTTCCAACATCTCAGAATAGCAGTTAGTGAGCACTCAGGCAAGACAATATTAGGAGTAACTTTTCTAAAAGATGTTGCTGTGTCTTTCAGATTTTCCAGGTTAGGGGTCGCCACAGCAGAACTCCGGTCCGCTAATGATTGGCAGTTGATTTTTATGTACCGAGTTGCCAGCTCTGCTGCACAACCTTCAACAAAGGTACGCCCATTCCCGCATGTCTCCATGCAGAAGACGCTCTAGCTGAGAATCGAACCAGACTGCATCTTACTGTGAGGCGACAACGCTACCGCAGCACCACCACCACAGTTAACTTTTCTAAAAGATAATAAAAATATTTTAAGATGAGGGAACGACAGATGAATGGTGACAGCAGACCATGCACCACACAGCATAGCTCAAAGATATCATTGGGTGCATCATCAATTATACTCAATGTGTTTTTCACAATAAGGGAAACACTTACCTGAATGTCTTGATTGATAGTTCTGGACTAGATGCCACTTTTTTACCTGCACAGCCATATGGTGTGCACAAGTCTGCCACACATACCTCTCAACCTCTTAGAGCAAGAAATCTGGACAAAACCATTAAATAATGGGGGGGCACTTTTTAAATAATGCTCTTACAAACTTAGAATGTTGCTAGTATAATGGGTTTTGCATTACCATAAATTTTCTGAATGGGATGAAGTCTGAAATTTAAATACCTGTCATTATTTTCTGACTTCAGCCTTCAATAATTTGCCAGTGATTTTCTGGAAAACCACAATTTTATGAGAAACAGATTAAAATACGAGTCATAAATTTGGATATTCTGCAAAAATCTATACAGTTGAGAGGTATGCCACATGACAGTCCCTTACCAATGCTGCCAGCTGGTATTTGCAGTGAAACTGAGAGCTGCAGTGACAACTTGGATCACTTCACCTCCAGACCAGTGCATTATCATGCTGTATAGAACGTAACATGCAACAAACATCCTGCATACAGTAGCTGAGTCATATTGAAGGACACACCCAGATGCATCCAGGCACTTGAAATGGCGATTCAGGTGGCCAAAGATGTTTCAATGGCAATATGGGTCAAGGACAGGGATGTGTTATTCATCTCCTTTTCAGCTCTACTTGTGTTTTTGACTGGTGTCATGAGCCATGGCTCCAGTAGATATCCATTGTCACCTAAGGAAAAAAAAAAAAGAGAGAGAGAGAGAGAGAGAGAGAGAGAGAGAGAAGGGGCGGGAACAGAAACGTAGTATTCAACTATACAGTTTAACATGAATAGCTACCTGAATACAATATAAAAAAAATTCCACTTACCAACAAGATGACCACTGGCCATCCTACCATACAGAAAGAAGTGGTAGACTGAGCTAGTGTATCAGATACGGGAATCATGTGCACTGCCAGGATACTGTCGGAGACATTGTTGATGTACCTCCATGTATCACACACTGAGGTGACACTGGGAAACAGATATACTGATCCACACTTGCCAAGAGTACATTTAGGAACTGCTGCAATACCATTGAAGCAGAAGCTTGTGAGATACCTAACATGTCCCAGTCTGTCTCTGGAAGGTTGCTGTAACAAGTATAAATATTTTGGTGTCTACAGGGGATAGAAAGTCTATGCATTCCACCAGTTCCTCTATGAGGTTCACACATACCTACTAAGATTCTTAATGATGTCCCTGTACACTCTGAACCTATCAAGGATTTCCTGATTATCAAAGTTATCATGAGTAATCCATTGCTTATATTTTCACTTTCTTGGCCTGAGAGCACTGTTGGGTGCAAGAGGTTTTGGCCCAACCAAGACAAGCAACACAGACCAGGAAATAGCAAAGCTAGCAGCAAGTGAAAGCATTTTCATCGATTGCAACTTTGATAGATTTCACAAGCCTTTTCTTTATATAGTGGATCTGCAACCAGCAGGAAAAAGTGAGAAAATTGACCGGACAGTCTGAGCACAGACTGAATACTGACCTATTTGATTATCCCCAAAACATATACCTAGTAGTTTAATTCCATCTCTAGCAAAATTATTTTGCCAAAATGTGCTACAATGCTATATCCTTTACATTTATCTTTATCAAACTACATATATACAGAAAATATTCTCTGCTGTAACTCTTGAAGCATGACATTTATCCATGTCAATGGTTTTATAACAGTTAATCTGTGCATGTTAAACATAATGGAATCTTAACATTTAGAAAGTAATCTATATTACTGCATCACAGACTGTTTCACACTCTTCAAAAACAACATTCATGGCAATACACACACACAAAAAAAATAACATTTAACTGGCAACCTTTTATCATTCTTCTTTGTACTTTTATTCTCCTACCAATGTAACCATTCAATATAGATCTAAACAAGAATGTATATATATATATATATATATATATATATATATATATATATATATATATATATATATATATATATATATATATATATATATATATATATATATGGGTCTACCTGCGCAAAAACACTGACAACGAGATAACCGACACCACAAAACCGAAAGTTCTAAAACACGAAACTTCACATGCCTGACAAACCACAATCCTGACAATCAACAAAAAAAAACAAAGACCTTTTCCGTAAAACACACACAAAACACACGCACACTAAAAACCTTACAAACCTACACTAAACCTTACATACACAACTATCTATGCACTAACCTTAACCCAAACCCTAACCCTAAGATCTTTCACTATCGCACACTCACCTAACCCGCACCCTAACCCTAACTCACTTAACCCGCCCCTAACCCTAAAGTATGTCACTATCGCACACTTACCTTATCCGCACCCTAACCCTAAATTACTTAACCTGCCCCTAACCTTAAAGTCTGTCACTATCACACACTTATCTTACTCACACCTTGACCCTAACGTCCGTCATTATCACACACTTACCTTAACATGTCGGTGTTCTCAGCGTTGGGATTTTCATTCATCGGTCATCTCCATTGTAGATCTTCCAGTGTCGGTTATCTCGTTGTCAGCTTTGTCAGTGTTCAGTGTTTTCAGGTAGATCTATATACATATATATATATATATATATATATATATATATATATATATATATATATATATACATACATACATATTCTTACTTATATGACTTAGTTTAGGAATAAATTCATTGTATTTCAGGATGTCTCATAGGATCTCATGACTAACCGTAAGAAAAGATTTTAGAACATCATGAGATAAAGTCCTCTTTTATCATAATTTTTAATCATCTCTATAACTTCTCTTATCAAAATCATCATATTTTGACTGTCTTTACCTTTTACACCATAAATGCCTGATTTAAATTTTTAGAACATTATACATTGAGTGTGTCTTGCAAAATTTTAGAAAATAAATTATATTATTTGTTTCTCAGTGCTATTAGTCTACAATTTACTAGTTCTTGTTTCATACGTTAAAAAGAAATCTAATAATTCTATCACAGATGTAGCCATCATCAATTCATTTTCTAACCATTCATTTAACACATTTGCAAATATCCTTTTTGTTGTTAACTTATGTTAAAAAAATATACAAGATTCCATCCAGACCTGAGGTCGAAGTTCCCTTTACACACACACTTTTATTTTGTATGTAAAATACTTTCACCAACAACAATTACTTATGCTACAGCAAGGTTGAAACATGAGGCAGTGACCTATTTTACAACAAAAATATAAAAAAATAGTGTATAGCAATAAAAAATACAAAACAATACAACATCTAGGCTATTATCTTAGCCCAATAATTCCCTCTGGTGAGTGTGTTATTGGAGTGCTATTGCCCTTCTGTCTGCATCATCTGGCTTCACAAAACCCAAGGTGGATACTATTTCTCCAATAACACACAAAACCTGCTGGGCATTATTACTTGATTAGTTAAAGTGCACATGCTATGCAATAGCTGTTAGCTTTGATTTCTGCAAAATACCTACTTGATGCATTGATTACAACGTTTATCCCCACTGTCAGCTTACTGAGTGGTTGGAGGCAAGGAGCTGCACACAGGTGGTCACGGTGTAAAGAGGTTATGAAGAAGACATCCTTTACCTACTGTCTGCTCAGTAAGGAAATATGAACTGCAAAAATGTGGAGAGAGCTAAAGAACATTGAGTTCACAGGGAAATGTGAAGAGTCCAGTAAAAAGTTAATAAATGATAAAATAAAAACACCAGGAGATCCTATGATTGCTAGAAAAAAAAAGACTGATAAGCTGAAAGAAATTCAAACATGATGCAGGCACTTAAGGAGAAGTATTATAGGAAACTTTTAATGCTGGAAAGACAAAAAGCCAGAGAAGTCCTTGCAGTGAGTTGAAGCAATTTATTATTAAGCGCTTTTCGTTTGCAGGATCTGCAAACTTCTTCAGATAAAAAACAAGTATCAATAGACATACAAATGCACAAGTTTAAAAGACAATCACATGATTGTAAAAACCAATCAACACACTCCTAGTATAACCTAGGAACACAAAATTAAAGGTATACTAGCCTACTAACCCCACATTTACTAATTATTTTTTACCCAAACTTTTAATGCTGCAGTACCAGTGAATCAAGGCCAGCAGCAGATAGATACCAAACACAAAGTGATTACAAAGCTGTACCTAACCTTATGTGACAGATAGTAATGGATGCATATACATATATATATATATATATATATATATATATATATATATATATATATATATATATATATCTAGGACTATTGAACGAAAGTTCAATAGTCTGAATCCACAATAACCAAACGCACTTTAACGAAAGTGCTTTCACAGAAAAAGTGCTTTTGTTAAAGTGTGTTCGAAAAAAAAACAAAAAAAACAATTAATCTTCTTTTATGCAGGGGGTCAAGCCTCCCTGCACTCCCCCCCCCCCATGTGGGGGGCTGTCCCCCAACCCTCTTATTTTATATTCTCACTCCGAGGTCACACTATAGTGGGGAAAAGGGAATTCTCCCTTAACTGCACCGTAGTGCGACCAGCACAACCAGCAAACTTAACTGAAAATGCTGCTTTGGTGAACAGCACTTTCAGTTATGTATGTTCGGTAACTTCTGCTTTGGCAGAAAGTGCCGTCGGGGATCTGTATATATATATATATATATATATATATATATATATATATATATATATATATATATATTTATGTACTGTATATACAGTATATATACAAAAATATATGGCTTGGCGTTCCTTAACACTTTTATTGAATTATCACAGAAGTGATAATTCAAAAAAAGTGTTAAGGAAAGCCAAGTCATATATATTTTTTTTAATGTTGCAGAAAGCAAGGCATAGAAAACAAAGCAAGAAATAAGAAAACCTGTTAATAAGATGGTACTTCACGCCTTTTCTGGTAAAGCAGGGAATTTAGGCTGACAGCCTTCCTTATGAACTTTTGGGGCCTTTTCCAGCTGCTTCATGTCTTGAAAGATGCAAGTCAGTGGGTTAGTTTTACTCAAGAATGTGTCTAATTAGAGCTGCACAAAGAGTAATGATAACTTCTGTTGACCTGGATGACATTTTTGTAGATGTTAGTTGTGGTGATTGGGAGATGTATTCTAGCAGTTTTTTTGGCCGATTTGTTAAGTGTCTTGGGAAATTTTTCCTATTCCCATCACAGTCCCTCCCAGTCACTACTTGAACACAGGTCTTCTGAAGCAAAGTCAGAGCTTTTATTGGTCTTTAGTCTGCATGTCCTCCCCGCGGTTGAGTGGCGTTCGAAAGACATGCGTAGAATGGGCTTGTCTTCGTTGAAGGATTGGCATCGAGTTGGCATCTCAGCACCATAAATATATACTACCAATCATTAGCGGACCGGAGTTCTGCTGTGACGACCCCTAACTGGGAAAAAGGCGAAAGAAGAAGAAGAAGATATACAGTATATATACATGTATGTATACATAGTTCCTTCATAAAAAGTAAATCAAAAACTTTGAGGCAGCTGTTGTGGTATCCATTTCTTGTTGAGGAAGTTTTTTTCTCCTTTGGGAAAAGGTGGTGCAGGTTCTGTGCTCAGAATGTTCTAGCAAAGTCACAACAGGTATTAGTACATGTGGCAGAGTATGCAATGGACAGGGTTTCAACACATCACAGCTTGATTGTTCCAACATGGCAAGTACTTTTCCTCAGGAAATCACTGCTGGTGCTATTTTTATATAGCTCCCGCAGAACTTCAGTTCAAGTGTGAGGTTATTTTTTAGAAAGATAGTTTTGCATGATTAAACCTCTCTTACGTATGAGGCAAGTCCCCTTATTCCCATCCCCAAACATTTATATACCAACTACAAAGTCATCAATAACATAGAAAACAAAAACTTGTATGAGGAAAGGAATTCACCACTGGTGCACTCACAAATCAAACCAGCAGCTACTTCCCCTCTTGAAAACTGCAATAAAAATAACAGAGTTCACCAGTGAGGTGGTAAAGTGTACTTGATGGAACCTTGTCAGAGTATATCTCAACAACATATAGGAAAAACTAGACAGTCAGATGTCACAAAGATAATCATAAAAGGTGTAGAGCATGATCAGTTTTATGGATAATATCTGCTTATTTTAAAATATAGCCACTCTATCCTATCCATCTGTAAATCAGGACATCAACAGCACCTGCCCCCCTCCCCTTATCTCTAGGGAGAAAGTCATCACTGCCCCCTCAAAGGCAAAAAATGCAGCCTCCATAGGACCTGATAATATCCCAGGCTACATCTTATATGAACTCAGGCAGGAACTTCCAGCACCATTAGGCACCCTATTTAACTGAAGCCTGAGTATCATGTTCATCCCAGCCAAACGGAGGACAGTCACTGTCATACTTTTAAACAAAGGTGGAACATCCACCAATTCAGGAAATTATAGACCCAACAGCCTAACTAGCCTGATCTGCAAGGCCATGGAATGGATTATCATGGACCTCATTAACAAGGACACTGACAACCTCCAAACACTCGATACCACACAATTTGGTTTCATCAATGTGTGACTTCTTTGAGACAGTCACCAAAGCCAGGGAAGAGGGGTAGATGGTGGACACTGCCTATGCTGACCTGGCCAAAGCCTTTGATACTATTCCCCATTCGGGTATAATAGATAAACTCTCTCAACTAGGTATCAATCCATATGTTACCAAATGGATAGCAAACTGACTCACTGATAGAACCCACCTAGTCAAAACAGGGGAAGCCACCTCGATCTGTAGATCCGTAACAAGTGGTGTACCCCAGGGATCGGTCTTGGGGCCTCTTTTGTTTTGAATATACTTTTCTGAGTTGCAGGCCAAAACCAGTGGTCTATGGTTGTCAAAGTTTGCAGATGACTGCAAGCTGGGCACTGTCATCAATTCCCCTAGTGATGTAGACATCCTCCAAGAGGGTCTCACCCAAACACATGACTGGTGTCAGAAACATGGCCTCAAACTGAATTCCAAAAAATGCATCATCCCCTTTGGAAAGAGTGACTTCCCCACAAATTATTACATTAATAAATAGGTCCTAAGAACGCAGTCAGTCATGAGGGACTAGGGCACCCAGGTTGACAGCAAACTGACTTTTTACCACCATATTGCCTCCGTGTATGGAAAGCTTTCTACATGGCACACCTTATTAGGAAGGGTATGTCATCCAGAGAGAATGAGATCATAATATCTCTATATTCATCCCTTATAAGACCCAGTATTGGGTGTAATGCCCCTTTTGTTATTTACCTCACAAAGCACATGCAGCAGCTGTAATGACCACAGAAGTTCCTCACCAGGAGAATCCAGGTCCTCAAACATCGACCCTACACAGATAGGCTAAAAGCCCTGTCCTTCTACTCAGTCTCATACAGACTCCTGAGATGGGACCTCTGTCTGGCATACAAAGCAATCTCAGACCTTGCCTTGATGGGACTGCTGCATATCCGCAAGTCAAGCTCCACTCGAGTAACCTGCACGGGTGACCTCAACCTGGTCTGTGACATCAATAGGACTTGGTGAGACAGATTTGTCTCCCAGAGACTCCCCCTTTTGTGGAATAGACCCCCTGCCCACATCAATCAGAGTACCTCATTTATCCTTTTTAAGTGCAACCTGGATAACTGGATGGGGAACAGAAAATACATCCCTGGGGTTCCACCTGTGTCCCTGCTGGGCAGGGGCATCAGGTGCTGACTTGTTGGAACATGGGCTAAATTCTTCACTAGGCTTGTAATGGCTTCAGGGCCAATAGCCTAGTAACTTTTTATGATCCTATGATCCTATGATATGACACAGACTGCTTGTATTACTATATATATATATATATATATATATATAGAGAGAGAGAGAGAGAGAGAGAGAGAGAGAGAGTCTTGCCTGCTTTAAAAGATTTATTTTCCATTAATTAATTAATTTTTAAGGGACTTTTTATTTGCTTGGTACTTGTGCATATTTGAGTAGATATATCTGATATATCTTTCGGAATTGTAATTGCAATATTTTTGTGGCTGAAAAGTCTGTCAAACAATCTGCTTACCTTGCTAACAAATACAAATAAATAGACATGCTGCTGTTGTCTATGGATGTCATTGTATGTGACATAACAGGGGTGACCAATATCATTTTTGATGGCACCAATGGCTTCCTATGTAAACATTTGAACATACTTTCTTATGCACTACAGCTCCTGTCCTTATGGTAAAAAACATTCCAGGGGATTCAATAAAACCTGTGTAGGCTTCTGGCAAAGCCTACTCAGAGTTTGCATGTTTGTGCGATCAGCAAGAATCAAACCTATACCATCAGTGTTGTCAATGATATCTGCATTTACAGGGGGCAGCACAGAAAGGCATATCACTCATACAACTTGTACAACACCTTGAAGGGAAGTCTGCAGTGGCAATTCCTAACAGGTGTGCATACCAAGGAATAGTTCTCTATCATGGGCAACAAGCTGTGTGCAAGCTCACTGTGCCAAATGTAATACACTTGACTAAAGCATCCCTGGCTGACACAGGTATTGGCCAGAAGGATTCCCTACACACAGCTGTGTATTGCATGCACCTGCCACATTTAATAACAATGGATATTATCTGAAGCATCTGCAACTGATGTGTGAATTAAAAAATGATCCATTATAATGAATGGTACAGCAGTATGTGAGACTGATGGCAATGCATCATTTATGACAATGTGCACAGGAAGTACAACAGTGCAAAGTCTAACAATGAGCGAGGAAGCTGGCACTGTGATATTTTGTTCACATACCAAATAATTCATGGAACCCACTCTATAACACATGTCAAATGTCAAGATATGTGCCACATGATCACTGTCTTCCTGTCATCAACAGTGAAAATGTTATGCTGGCATGAAATCCTGACATGTATGCATGGTATTCGTGCAAACTATCAAGTGGTAAAGCTGATGTGATGTCCTGTTATAGCCGTGACACTGTACAGTCACATTATAGCTGTACCTAGGACACAACTGGATTTCATAGGTTCATAGGAGATTACTAGGCTAATGTTTCAAGATGACATAACAGCCTAGCCATATTTAACATGAGTTTTACAATTTTAAATAGCTATGTGAACAAAGTTCACATAGTCATGAGTCTATGCTATGCTATCTAAGACCAACTGCCTCTATCCATGTGGGATGTGGGTGCAACAACATGAGCACAATTAACATTAACTATCCATTGATGCAGGTTGCACTTGAACAGGGTCAGGAAAGACCTTTGCTTTACATGGATGGCAAACATGTTCCAAGGAAGAGGTAGTGTCTGAAAGATGTTTCTATCTCTCCAACATGATTTATTATGTCAGTAGCAAGGCTAAAATCCTTGGGATGAGTGACCCATGTGCAGTTTTCTTTACCAATGTGTAACATGTACATCATGGCCAGATTGTAGACTGTCCTGTAGGTCACACATAAATCGGCCCTTAGTAGTCTGTAGGGGACAAAAAACAGTGACATGGGTTTCAGTCTTTTTATGTAGGACTTGTCTTTTATACTGTGTATCTTCCTTTTGCAAAATCGCTGGTGTTACTCCAGCTGTTGCAGATGTGTGGTGCCTTACATGTGAAAGGGTGCATTGTTCTCAATTATTATTGTGATGAGGTTAGAGTACAATGGAATTATAATGTCCTTTTATCTGGATGACTTGTCCATACCTATGAGATGCATGACATTAAAGGGATCTGTTACCACTGTGGACATATGGTGGCTGAAATTCCAATTACTATCTATCTGAGTACACAGATCATGTACTACTGGGTCTACCTGTCTATATTGCAATTACTTTGGATATTTGCTGTACAAAAGGGAATAATTATGCTTTCTTGGACATTTAATGTGTCTACATGGCTCTGGCACCAATCATTTGTGTGTGTTAGAAGTTTCTACAGTATATCAACACCATTATTGAATTAAAGGATTGCCCACAATTTGTAGTCATCTGGAAAGTTGTTTGGACAAAGGCTGTCTAAGTTTGCCTTAACTTCTGTGAATTAAATATCAAACAGGAAAGGACTTAGTACAGAACCCTGTGGTACTGCTCTGGTCACTGACCTCTGGGTAGAGGTAAATTCAAACAGTTTGACAGTATGTGTCCTGTTGGTGATCCATTGGGCTCCCCACTTGATGACTTACTGATTTATGGCCAGTTGAGAGAGTTTCTCTGTAATACCCGAGTATAGAGTTGTGTCCTAGGCCTTGGCAGGTCAGGTTATGCAGGATGCACATTCTTTCCCTCATCCATGGCCTTGGTGACCTTCTCAAAGAAATAAACCAGATTTAACAGACATGATCTAGACTTTACAAATCAAAAATGGGTTGGTTACACAGTCAGGAGATTACATGTGTTCTTGTTGATTTTTTTCATTGACTTACAGATAAAGCTAGTTAGGCATATGTGTCTATAATTCCCTGAGATGGTTGATAATCCCCCCTTGTTCAGACAAATGACTGTTAATGTTCACCATTCTGCCAGAAAATAACCTGTCTAGTTGCTGAGATTAAGTAGGGATCCAACTTGCCTACTAGGTCATGTTTTAATTTATTGATAAGGCAACCCAGAAGGTTGTCAGGGCTCATTGATGCCATGTTTTTAGTCTTAGAGAGTACACAGGTGAGCTGGTTTCTTGAAAAAAATATGCTGAGTAATGTTTGCATGTATACTTTGGGTGGAAACCAGTGGAAACAGGGGTATGAAATGTGATCCAAGTCTGTCAGCTAGCAGGTTGTCTGTTGCCTTCTGCTGACTATTGGTGTTTTCATACAGAACCATCTCTATGCATAGCTGTGTATTCCCCTTAAGATTTTGTTCTTACTTAAAAAAGATTTGTGACAACACTTCCAAATATAACCTGTGGTATGCATCACATGACACCAGTGGAACTGTTAACACAACCATACAGCTCTAACCATACAGATCTAACTATTTCACATCATTATATCACTGTTGCAAAAAAAGAGTAAAATCCCATGACTGGAGGAATGCCCTGGTCAACCTCAGTAAGAAGCTGAGATCCCTCATAAAGTCCTCCAAAGCTAGTTATGAAAACAAAATTACCACTGATTGTAAAGACAACCACAAAGCATTCTATAGCTATGTGAAGAATCTCAATGGCAACACTCAGATCTGCTCTGAGTTACAGCACAATGGCACTAAATATACAGAACCAACTGATACTGCCAACATCCTGGTAGATAGGTTCAATGCTAACTTTACCCCCCTCTTACCCCCTAAAGTCCCCATCTCTATACCAGAAGAATGCAACATTCCTGTAATCATGGCTGCACAGGTAAAAACCACACTCTCCAAAGCCAGGAACAAAGCATCCATGGGACCTGCCAACATCCCAGGCTGTGTTCTACATGAACTACAGAACAAACTGGCACCCCACCTAAGTACCATGTTCAATCATAGCCTCACCTCAGGATTTGTGCCCACTGAATGGTGCACAGTGATGGTTATCTCACTCCACAAAGGGGGAGCCACCATGGAACCCAGGAACTACTGCCCCATTAGCCTGATGAGCCTGGTCTGCAAGGCTATGGAATGTATCATCATGTTACTTATAAACAATGACATTGATAATCTCCAAACTCTGGACCCCACCCAGTTCAGGTTTGTAAAAGGCAGATCATGTCTCCTAAACCTGATAAACTTCTTGGAAGAGGTCACCAAAGCCATAGATGAGGATAAGGTGGTCCACACAGCCTATCTAGATCTTGCAAAGACTTTCAACACCATCCCCCACTCTGGAATTATAGATAAACTCACCAAACTAGGTATAAATCCCTATGTCACAAGATGGGTTTCCAACTGACTCACTGACAGAACCCACACTGTGAATGTAGCAGACTCCAAATCCGACTTCAGACCAGTGACAAGTGGAGTACCACAGGGTTCAGTCTTGGGCCCTCTCCTGATTGATATCTACTTCTCTGAAGTACAAGCTAACACAGAATGTCTTTGGCTAACAAAGTTTGCAGATGACATAATCAAAACTCCTAATGATGTGGACATCCTACAAAAGGGCCTCACTGAGACAGCTGCCTGGTGTCAAAGCCATGGCCTCAAGCTCAATGCCAAAACATGCATTATCATCCCTTCTGGTAAAAACTCTGTACCCATGAACAACGACACAGGCAGTAGTCTACTTAACACCAAAAGTGCAATAAGAGCCTTTGGAACACAGGTGGACAGTAGTCTCTCCTTTGATAATCATATCACCACAGTAGTCAGGAAATCCTTCTACATGGCACACCTTATCACAAAAGGTTTCTCATCCAGGAATAAAGAGGTCATTGTTCCCCTCTACTCATCCTCATTAGACCCATTATAGAATACAATGCCACTTTTGGTATGTATCGCAAAAGATATCTACAACAACTGGAAAGGCCGCAGAAATACCTCACAAAGAGTATTGCTGGCCTCAAACAGATGCCCTTTGCAGACCATCTCAAAAAACTCCAGCTTTACTCTATCACATATCACCTACTCAGAGGCGATTTCTGCCTAACATACAAAGCTATATTAAACCCAAAGCTGTTGGACATGCTCCACTTAAAGAAATCCCAATCCCACTGAGCTGCATGCTCTAGGGACTTACACCTTGTCACCACAATAAACAGAACATGCTGGAGGGATAGATTCCTGTCCCAGAGACTTCCCATACTCTGGAACAAACTACCTATCTATATCAAACAAAGCTCCTCATTAGCACTCTTCAAGAAAAATCTTGATCGGGAGGCAGAGCCTGAATGGCTAACTGAAAGCAGTAGTATTTTAGAGCTCCATCTAACTAGTTAAATAAGACAGAAAAAATATTCTTTTTTTCCTTCAAAGTATAAAATCTTATAGATGAAGGACTAATTTGCATAACTAGAAACTTTGGTGAAGTTTTACAAATAATTTCCTGTCAAAAAGCTTGGAGATATTTTCACTTGTTAAAATAAGCAATTCAAGGAATTCTCACCGGGATGATGCCTTAAAGAAGGAACTACAACAGATGACATCTACCCTGCAGGAGTTGTCTTTGAAGATAGATGATTTCAAAGATAACTTAGAAAATCTTAAAACAAGCAGTCAAAAACAGGCTGACACCCTCAAGGAAATGCTACAACACCACCAGACAAGGATAACAAGAACAGAGTTTTCTCTAAATTACTTAGAAAGCAGACTTAAGTAGAGGAAACACAGAAAGTACTGCTTCTTAAACAAAACACTTGGTTGATTAATAAAGTAGATGACTTTGAAAATAGGGAGAGGAGAAATATCATCAGGAGTTTCGGATTGCCTGAAAACACACAAGGTGATGATATTATTTCCTTTTTATCAAGCTGGATCCCTGACTTTTTAAATTTAAAATAAGGACTTTCCTTTGGCATTGAAAGGGTGCACAGAGCTCTTGGGAAATCTGCCACTAACTCAAACTCTCCTTCTAGGTCAATAATTATCAAATTTCTTTCATAATTGGACAAGGAACTGATTTTAAGATCTGCTTGGAGGAAGGCACCTCTAAAATATAAACAGAGCCTGATAAGATTTGATAATGACTATTCATCTAGAATAATGGAACAAAGGAAAAAAGTGTGGCCAGTGATAAAGTTTCTGAAACAAAATAACATCAAGGTACAACTTGCATATCCAGCTAAGATAAGAATTATTGTCTTAGAGGAAGCCTCTTCATTTATTAAAACTAATAATGTGATTACTTTACCAGAATATATGGATTGGATGTCACCTTCTCTCAAGAGAAAAAAAAGAAACAAATGTCTGGACCGATGTTAAAAAGAAGAAGCAAAAGACTGATATTACTACAGCAAAATCTTTCAAAGCATCTACTATGATATGAATTGTTTTAACATTACTTTAAAGGACTAATTTTACTGCTTGGCATTTTAAAACAAAGGTAACTAACTACTGGAATCTTTATCTATATTTTTTGAAAATAGATGACACATGAGTTTTCACATTACCTCAGGTATATAAAACAGGATACTTTTCTTTCACAGAAGGAGGGTTATATAGCCCATAAAATATTTATACTATAAATCAACATACATAGTATATGTGTATTTTCTCTTAATTTTCTCTTTTCTTTCTCTCTCTTTTCTCATTATTTATTTTAACTGCGTCTTGTCTCCCTTTCTAAATTCTCTCCTATTTACTATACTAATATAGTCTATATATATTTAATAACTCACTATCTATACATAGATAAATACTAGTCTAAATTAATCTAGTTTTAAGGTAGGCTAATTAGAATAGTGAAATTAATTAATTATTACAGTATTTATTAGATTAATGATAGTTACTCTTATGCTTATTGGGATTGGGGACATGTTCGTGATTAACTCTGAAATGTTCCATTCATGTACATGTGTCCTTTGAATTATTTCCTTTTAGTATTAACAGATATATAAAAAAAGAAGGAGGGAAAAATGTACTGTTGGTTAAGAGAAGTGAAGCTTTCTTCACATTCTATTTGTGTTGCCATAGCAACAGTAAACAATTGCTGCAATTTCTAAGGACACTGTGAACCTGCAAAGGGCATTTAGCCTCACAGATAACAAATAATAAGAAAAAGTAATGTTGTTTAGTTATTAAAATGAAAAAAAAACCTAAGCAGGGTAAAATAAATACACAATAGGACTATTTAAGCAATAACCCACACCTGGGTGTGGGTAATGCTGGATTTACCCATGGTTGGTGTGGTTTGGTCACGAGGGAGTAGCCCGAGTGGCCAAACAAAGACAACCATGGGTAAATCCAGCATTACCCGCAACCAGAAGTGGGTTATTGCTATTATGCAATGACATTATTTAAGAAAAAAAAAAATACTTACCTTTCTTAAATAATGGCATTGTATAATGCCTCCGTGCTGCCCTTCTGCAGCTGTCTGGTATTCTGCAGCAGTTGTGATGTACTGCGTATGAGTATGCTTATGCAGTACATCAGAGCTGTGCGTGGAATCAACGGAGAAAGCAAGATCTCCATTGCTTTTTAAAAGGTGTCTCGCTATGTTAAAGGAGTTTAACATAGCGAGATAGCTTTAAAAAAAGCAATAGAGATCTTCTTTTCTCCGTTGCTTTTTTTAAAGCTGTCTCGCTATGTTAAACCCATTTAACATAGCAAGATTACAGCAACAGAGCTCTTCCGTTCTCCATTGCTGTAACAAAAAAAAAAAAAAAAAGACTTATACTGATGGAAAACGTCCAGGCGACCGGACCTTTTTCATTAGTATAAGTCTGATTTACAACGGGCATGCTGACCAATCAGCGTGCATGTTTTGGAATATTAATGGGGGTGGGGGTCATTGTATAATTGTAAATATTTTATTACTTGATTTATCCTCATAGGATTGCATATCCCTGGAAACACAAATGAAATGCTGTTTGTCATGTTTTTTCTTGTCTGATGAAGTCTAATTCAAGTGATGAAATACGTGTGATTTGGCTACTGTTTAACATATAATAAAGCTGTTTGTGGAAGCAAGGTTGTCTGGTGCAGTCCGTCCTCTTCACAGTGCTTGTTTTGTTTAATAGTTTGTTTTTGCACTGCGCTTCATATCCTGGTTTACAACTGAAATGTTCCCAAACTACATGTGCAGTTAAATGTAGCTGCTTGATTAAAAAGTATTACTCAGTTTAACATGCTGATTCCACAAGCTCTCTGCACTGTAAAAATTACATTTTATTTGTTGCTTGAAATCGGCAGTCTCTAGAGCACATGAAAAGATACATATTACTTTTTGCAACATGTTATCTTTGCAGTTACCTCACACTCTGTATAAACTCACTTGGCAACTGATAGCTATTCATTTAAAATATCAGTTTAAATATTAAATTTGCCCTTGAAATGCTATGACATTTTGACAAAACATAATCTGAACTGTAAAATGAATGACTTGAAAGAAGTGAAGTAATGCATACATTTCAAAGACAGTTATTGACACTACAGTATAAGTAAAAATGTATATTCACAAGGAAGTGTTGAACTGTTTTAGTCTTCCAGTTAAAATAGCTTACTGTCGACATTTTGCGATATCAGAAAGTTTGAAGAGCTAGGAAATTACTATTATTTGTCTTTATAATGATTATTCAACAGATGTTAGACTCTGCTTTGTTTAATGAATTGTGACATGTTTATGAAGAAAAGTGGGCTCAGATGTTATTATAATAGTTATTAGATTAATGGTGGACACTGTTATGCTTAATGGGTTATGGGCCTTGTTAACGATTAACTCTGAAATGTTTTGTTTATATACATACTGTTAGTTGAATTATTTCCTATGATATTAACATAATATATAAAAGGAGGGGAAAATGTACTGTTGCTTGTGAGAAGTGAAGCTTTTTTAAATTCCATCAGCCTCATGAACTATTTCAGTTTTTTTTAACACTCATTAATTAGGAACCACTATATTTTCATTGTCATGGCAACAGAAAACAACTGTGGCAGTTTCTCTGGACTTTGTGAATCTGCAAAGTGCATTTAGCCTCACAGATAACAAATAACAAAAAAGTGATGTTGTTTAGCTATTAAACTGAATTACAATCTAAGGAAGGGTAAATTAGCTAACTTAATAGAACAACTTGTAAATACTTTATAAATTACTCACATTGGACTACACATTCCTGGAAACTCAACTGAAATGACCCCAAATTACTTGTGAACTTAAATGAAACTGCCTAATTAATAAGCATATCTTACTATAACAACCTGAATCCATAAGTTATCTGCTCTATATATGCTACATTATATATGCCACTTGTATATGACAGTCTCTAGAGCACACGAAAAAATACATATTATTTTTGCAACATGCTATATTTGCACTAACCATACATTCTAAACTAACTCAATTGGCAACTGACAAGTTATTTCCTTGAAACATCAGTCTAAATATTAGTTGTGCCCTTGAAATACTGTTGCTGTTTTGACAAAACAAAACCTGAATTGAAAAAGCAATGATTTGAAGAAGTGAAGCATTGTACAGATTTCAAAGACATCTATTGACACTACAATATAAGTAGAACTGTATACTTGCAAGGAAAAATTGAAATGTTTTACAGTTTTAGTTAAAATAGCTTATTGTTATCTTTTTGCTTTATCAGAAAATTTAAAGAGCTTGGAAATTATTCTAATTTGTCTTTATAATGTTTACTAAAGTGATGTTAGTCACTGACTTGTTTAATGGATTGCAAGTCATGTACAAGATGGACTACTGAATGTTATTTCTGTTTACCTATGTTTGCTGAATTTCTTTTATTAGTACTGATTTAAAGCAAGGGAAAGAAAGGGAAGGGAAATCTTTTTTTTTTTGGTCAAGGGAGGAGAGGCTAAAGAATATTTTAACTGCCCCGAAAACTCTCTAAGATGCTCTAAACACTATTAGATTAATAGTTACCTAAGGTAAGTCTTGATTACCATATGGGTACCTACACATTTATTCTAGACCTGATGTGATTACTTATTCTGGAAGCAGGAGGTGCCCTACGCAGGGTGAGAATTGTCAGGGTGATCATAGTATATTCTTAAACTCTGCTTTGTAAATCTATAAATATATAAAAGCACTGCACACTAGAATGTAGGGAACCTCTACTCAGAGTCAGGATACCACTGATAAGTCATGTCTTTTCATAAGGGTAAGTTGAAGTTGGTGAGCTGAAGAGTAGGAAAAATAAAGGAAGACAGTACACTTACAATAAATTCATATTTCAAACCCGCAGTGGTGGTGCTGCGGTAGCGTTTTCGCCTCACAGTCAGACGCTGTCTGGTTCGATTCTCAGCTAGAGCGTCTTCTGCGTGGAGACATGCGTGAATGGGTGTACCTTCATTGAAGGTTGTGTGTCAGCGCTGGTAACTCGGTACGTAAAAATCAACTACCAATCATTAGCAGACCGGAGTTCCACTGTGGCAACCCCTAACCGGGAAAAGCCAAAAGACACAACAACAAAAAAAAAATACCTTTTAGTCAAATTAGTTTAGTAATAATCTATTTGTTGTTGGCTTATTTAGTGTATGCTCCTCTGCTGCATTTAATTTATCCAAAATGACATATCTGACATGTTTGGGATCTAAATATTGGATATTTTCTAAGTCAACATAATAATTGTTCACACTACTAACATTCCATCCTGATATATAAAATACTATAGATTAATAAAAGAATAATATAGAATTTCATATCTCCTTTAAGAAAATTCTCCATATAATAGTTTAACATATGGAGCTCAGTTAATACTGTTAGTTAAAGGTATGAGTGATAATCCAATAGATCTATCTTTATCTATTGGATTAGGAATGACTTGCATTCCATGTTTAATGGGAAATTCATATTTACTTGTACTTGATACTATAGAATTAATGTTTTATAGAAGTACTTTTTAAAAGCCTGACCAGAATTTTACCCTACTTGTGTTTAAAGAAGAAAGAACATTAAATTACACTCCCAAGTTTACACACATAAAAATAACATTAAATGTTATGAGAGAATATGGTATAACTACTATAATCAAAATAAAAAAAGAAGCAAAATGTTTCTTCCAACAATAACTTGGAATGGATTTAACATTCTTATCATTAAATACTAATGGCTTAAATAATGCAAATAAAATATCAAACTTACTAAAATATTTAAATCTAAACAAGGCACAAGTAGTATTACTCCAGGAAATATTGTTTTAAGACTAATGATAGCTTTATTTGGAACACTAAGGACTATACAGTCTTAGCTCAATCCTCCTATAGAACAAAGACAAAAGGAGTATCAATTCTCTGGAAGAAAAACATAATCACTCCAAAAGTTATTTATAAATATGAAGACAAAGAAGGTCTACTAGCATTGGTTATAATTAAATTTAATAACAGAATATGGACCTTAGCTTATCTATATTGGTTCCCAGGAATTCGAACAGGAATGGTTAAAAACACCTAGATTTTATTTCCAACAATTATAAAGGAAATCTTATACTGGGAGGAGCTTCAAGTGTATCTTAGAAGCTTCTAAAACTACCAGTAAGCCTTTTTGCATAACAACTATTTCAAAATCCTTAAAAAGATGGATTGAATCATTTCATTTAATAGATACTTTTAAAGTAAAAGATGATAAATCCTTATTATTTCCCCATAAAGACCATAGATACCATAGATTTGGAACACAAACCAGAATAGAAAAATTATTCGTAGTTGAAGTTTTACAAACAAAAATCCTCAACTTCTCAATAGTTCCATGCCCCTTCTCAGATCTTGACTCTCTGATAATGAAGCTCCAAATAGAGTTTAAACTTTAATCCTCTCAACTAGAATTACATCATATATCATGAAAATTAAAGAATTCTGACCCTGGATGTTGTCAGAACTACAATTATTTCTTGAAATGAATAATACAACAGAAATCAGTAGAGTCATGGTTTGGGGCTCATTAAAAGTATATTTATTTGCTAAGACCCTTAGCTGGTACAAAAACAAAGTTAGAGTGTAGGAATCTGAATCATTAGACTTGCAAACGAGACTCTTGACAGCAAAATCTAAAAAATCAGAATTGTCCAGAAGAAAAAAAAGAAATAGAGGAATTAAATAAAAAATATAATAAAATTCTAACACACAGAACTTGTCTAGCTTTGGAAAAATTAAAAATAAACTCATTAGCCACCTCCCCCCGATATCTACATAACTTATCTACAAGAATTAAAATACAATCTAAAGCAAATAACATTAGTAGTATATATCATGAAAAGAAAGGGAAAAAGTATCAGATATAGGAGACATCCTTGGAGCATTCTGGTTCCATTATATAGAACACTTCAAAAAAGAAGATTTAGATACCAACCAAATAAACTTGGATACAAACCTTATCAATATAAAAAAAAACTCCAGAAAACTTAAAACTAGACCTACAAAAACCTATATCCTACAAAAAAATTGTTGACACAATAAAAGAAAGTAAATCTAATAAAGCTCCAGGGAGAGATGGTATACTTCCGGAAATTTACAAACTCTTCTCTTTAACAGTAATCTCCCTTTTTCATAAAACTTTGCTAGAAGTCCAGTCAGAAGCAAAAATTCCACTCTCATGGAAATATTCTCTCATAACACCAATTCTAAATGATAATAAACCATCAGACCTTTGCACCTCATAAAGACCTATATCATTACTGAATAATGGTTAAAAAATGTTCATATCAGTCCTAGCTAACAGAATGAAAATCCCACTTTCAAAGACAATTAATAATGATCAAACTGGATTTTTATATAACAGGTACACACATGATAAAATTAAAAGGATACTTACTCATATAGATTATGTGAATATAGAAGATAGAGAAACACTTGTAACCAGATTAGACATAAAAAAAGCATTTGATTCCCTCAACTCGGAATATCTATTTAAAACTTTAGCATTATTTTAATTTCCTCCTCCCTTCATCTTATTACTAAAAAACATATATATTAATAACTTAGCCTACATTAAATTAAGTCCTCTCACCTCAGAATCTATCCATATAATGAAAGGTACTAAACAAGGATGCCCCCTTTCTCCTATTTTATTGGCTTTGGCTATAGAAATAGTTGCAGAAATAATACTCAATAATCCAAGAATAAAAGGAATAGAAGTCTATGACCAGTACATATCTAAAATAATGCTTTTTGCTGTTGATATTTTATTAACCTTATCAAACTCCGGAGAGTCATTAGAAGAGGTAGAAGAAGTAATGGAGAAATTTTATATGATTTCAGGTCTGCACTTTAATAGATCAAAATCAATATTTCTATTTTTAAATAAGAAAAAAGAACTACAAGTTACAGATAAATCTATCATAGGAAAAAAAGAACTTACACTAAATTATTTAGGAATAGTGTCATGCAAAAATATAAACGAAACAATATTAATAAATTATAAAAACATTATTGAAACAATAAAAATATATATAGAAAAGTGGAACAAAATTATATTAACTTTTGAAGACAGATTGCAATTAATAAAAATGGTCTTATTGCCAAAAATACTATATGTAGCATTAGCGATACAGTTCATTCCTGAAAGATGAATTCTTAAAGAAATAAACTCATGTTTAATAAAATTTTTGCGATATCCCAAAAAGAATAGAATAGCTCTAACTCATCACATTAGACCCTTGAAACAAGGAGGATTGAACTTCCCAGAAATAGAAACATATATAAAAGCATCTGTGCTTAAAACTACAATAGACTGGATAACCCAAATTATTTTGCCAACTAGGAAGAATTAACAATGACTATATTAACAAATTAATGTAATCTGTTAAAAAAATAATAGTAGCCAAATCAAACCAAACTTGGTACATACAATGCATAAGTATACAATATAATATAACAAAACCTTCTAAAACAACATTGATTAATTATTACATCAATTCTTTTAGGAAACTTATCAATGCAAACATAGATCTAAAACTTTGGTTTGACCTTTTATCCTCATTTACCATCACTAAGAACTTTCCTCACAAAATATATAGGGAAACAATAGCCTCCTGGGAACAAAATGGATTCTTATGCTGGTTTCAATGTGTAAATAAATCAAATGTTTTAGATATACATATGATAAAAACTGCTTACAATATTCCAACATAGGACTGATTAGCCTTACAAAGCATTGTAATGTACACTCAAGATGTATGCATATTAATTAATATCGCTCATTTAAAGATATTCCAACTCTAATAAGTTTTCTGTCTGAATTTATATATACTGGTTGTGAAAAGAAAAATTCCATTTCAAGTCTATATAAACAGTTAATAACATATAAAACAATACCCAAACCATCATACTGGCAGTTCTTAACAAAAGGTCAGTCATTGCAGTTAACAGAAGAAATTAAAACTAACATCTTAATATCAGTTAATTACACCTCTAACACAAAGTACTGGAAAATATTTAACTCAAAATACTTACGCAGAGCATTTTTAACACCAGATAGAATTAAAAAGATCTGTACTACTACAAATGTGTTTTGCTGTAGGTGTGAAAAATCAAATAAAGCAGACTGGATTCATATTTTTATGAATGTAATAAAATGAAATCATATTGGAATGGAATCAATCATTTTTTACAAGCTTTATTTAATGAATCCTTTACCTTAACTAAAGCATTGATTATACTAAATGTAAATGAAGATCCCTACCTGAATAAGACAAATATGTATTTGTCATGGACAATACTTGCTATATCTAGGAAATGCATAACCAGAAGGTGGAATTCAAATACATCCCCCAGCCTTGGAAGAATTCTACACTTTACTGAAGACAACTGCATCGATGGAAATAAAAATCAAAGAACTACGAATTTATCACAGGCCATTGGTAAATGATCCTTGGAAGAAAGTTATATCTTTGTTGGACACTCTGCATTAATCAATACTGTATCTCTGATAACTGATCTGTTAATTCTATATTTAAAAACATACACTATTTATAATTGAAAGTCAGGCTATTGTAAATATTGTATATAGTTGTTTAAAATGATATTTAAAAAAAATTATGTAAATGTTATTTTAATTGAAAATAAAAATATTTTGAGGAAAAAAAATAAAAATCTTGATGATTGGATGGGAGATAGGAAATTCACCCCAGGGATCACTCCTGTGGCTCTGCTCAACAGGGGCACTGGAAAATAATTTTCTTGGGTGGCAAAAACCAGTGTACCTTTTTGGCTAGGCTTATATAGGCCCTAGCGCCAATAGCCTAGTACCTAACTATGAAACTCAGGACTTGCACATTATATGCCTACATATTTATCATTGAAAAGGTGTGTGTGAGGGCACTGATAACATATGTGGGCACATTACACATGAGATAGATGTGGTTCATGCTGAACAGTTAGTGACACAAATGCTGACATTCATACAATGCTGGTTGACAACACCTGAATAATTCTTGTGAATAGCAACAAAATTATGCATACACTGATTTTCCCACAGGTGTAAGTGAATCTGAACTGGTTATATGTTTGTGAATAAAACAACATTACAATATGTGGATGAAACAAGGCTTATGTGCCCATATAATTACTATGATGTAATATTGCTGTATGTCACATAGCATTTTATGATGGTAGGTATACACATGCACACATATGCCATACTGCAAGTGTCACTGTAATTGCTGAATGAGAAATGAGTAGAATGTTAATATAGTCCACTACAAGAACGCATGCCTAAGACAGCAACATACTTAGCATCATACCATGTCAACAATCCTTAGAAGGCATATTGCTACAGCTGTTATAGAAGGAACATGAAATCGAATGGCAGCAGTAGCCATCAATACATTACTTTAAATCACAGACTGAAATGCACTGTTGTAGGGCTACTGTACATCCCCACTTCAAAACAGAGCATGTGCATGACAGCAATATTGACATGTATAATCTTCATAGGGTCATAAGACATAGTTGACAGCCAACATCACATACAATTCTAGCCATTATTATAGTCTTGAAACTAAAATCAACATATCTATATGATGGAAGATAGACATATGTGCATATGTGTGTATGTGTTTGATTGTATTACATACTGTCTCTGCTCACATGTGACATGTGTAGCACCTTATGACAGAACTAGCAATCACACATACAGTGGTCTCCAGATGGTCATGGAAAGGTTGTGCTTCATGATGTTTATACACGTCTTTGAGATGATGACATCCTCAAGTTTTCTTCAGAAAGGATAATATGAGGCAGAGGGAACAAGGGGATATTGGATTCATGGGTCTATGCTAAAGGTTCTCCTGAGTGGGAGTCAAATGAAAAGAGATTCAAAAGATTATATAATGACCATGATATACCACCAGCCATTTGCTGAGGTCAGATTTAAACATTTACCCTGTGTAGGTATACAAACTGGGTTCCATATAGTACAACACTAACACCACCACAGATGTCTGACTTTAACATTGCCACAGTGCACTTTATAGAGGATGACATCATCATTATATGCTGAGAAGTAGACATTGGGAGGAGTGTCTGACGTAGATGTGGAGTCACATCGTGGTATAAAATTGTCTCTATACTCATATTTGAATGAACATGCACATAAGTTGTCTGCTGTGAGATTAGAACTTCAAACCATTTAGTTATATAAGCTAGAGGACACAATAGTTCATACTAAGGCCAGTACAGCTGTCTAAGTGCAATACCACCAGAGTGCACTTTATAGGGAATCACATAATCATTGTATGTTAAGAAGAAAATGTTTGGAGGAGTGACTGACATAGCTGTGGTCTCTCATGCCATTCTAAAATTGCCTTCAGACTGACAGTTGAATGAACATACATGCACTTAAATTAACTGCTGTGAGATTAAAACCCCTTCCTATCTAGTTACACAAGCTAGAAAACACAGTACTCAACACTAGCAGCATGGCACAAGTTTGAATTTCATATTGTCTGAGTACAATTTCTAGCATAAAACTTCATCTGTGTATGGTGAGAAGAATATGTTGGTAGGAGCATCTCACATACTGCTTTAAAATTGTCTCCAGATTGAACACACATATGCACCCTCACACAAGTTGATTGCATTGACATTAGAACAGTTATCTAGCTAGTTACATTAGCTAGAGAACACAGTACTTAACATGAATACCATGGGACAGTTCTGCCCTTTCAATTGTCAGAGAATATTTTATAGCAGATGACATAGTCAATATATGGTAAGAAGGTGCAAGTAGGTATGTCTCACATGCTGCTGAAGAATGGTTTCTAGCATGAAAGTTACCTGAACACATCCGCAAGTTGATTACAGTGAGATTAGAAGCCCTCCTTACAAGGTTACACAAGCCACAGAGCACAACTCTTAACACAAGCACCACAGCACATATCTGGTGTATATATTGCCAGAGAACATTTTATAGTAGATGACATCATCAGTGTTTCACATGTTGTTCTAAAATGGTCTCCAGAATGAGGGTTAACTGAGCACATAAATACACACACTCACACACACACACACACACACACACACACACACACACACACACACACACACACACACACACACACACACATTGACTGTGTTGAAATTAGAACTCCTACCTACCTTGAGAGCACAGTACTTAATGCCAACACCATGGCAAAAGCCTGAGTTGCATATTGTCAGAAAACATGTTATGGCAGATGAGAAAATTAGTTTATGGTGAGAGGAGGTTGCTGGTAGAAGTGCCTCACATGCTGCTGAAAAATGATACCCAGAATGAAATTTAACTGAAGACTCACAAGCTGACTGTAATACAGTTACAACACCTACCTATGTAGTTACAAAAGATAAAGAACACAATACTTAATGCTAACACCACAGCCCAAGTCTGACTTTCATTTTGTCAGAGTACACTTTATAGCAGATGACATCATCAGCGCATGGTTAAAGGATGATGTTGCTAGAAGTGCCTCACATGCTGCTCAAAAATGGTCTCTAGAATGAGAGTTAGCTGAACATACATACATTCTCTCACACAACACACAAGTTGACTGCAGTAAGATTAGAACTCCTACCTACCTAGTTATACAAACTGGAGAACCCAATGTGTGAAGCTAATGCCAGAGCACAGATCTGATTTTTATTGTCAGAGAACACTTTATACCAGATGATATAATTAGTGTCTGGTGAGAAAAATATGTTGGGAGGGTTATATGAAATTGCTGTGTAGTCATGTACCACTGTAAAATTTTGTTCTCAGTGAGACATGAGTGAGGACATTGACTCATGCTCTTCTGACTACAGACACACAAAATCAGACACAGAGGCATATTATGACTATTGTGCAATTTGACCCCCTACCTAACTAGTTAATCCAGCTGTAGAACACAGTAACTAACATTTGCAACATCAGAAAAGTTTGATATTATCATTGTCATAGTGGTCTTTATAGAGGATGACATCCTAATAATGCAGGTGACGTATACTGTTATGCGACTTGTATACAATGGTTGGACTTCAGATTTGCTTTTGTGATTGCAATGTGCAAAAATACTTTTAAAGACATCTTGACAACCTAAGTGAAATAAGATGTCATGAATGCATGTTGCAGAACTGAGACTTACTTGTACCTGGTTATCAGTATGTTGTTTAGATAACACACACACACACACACACACACACACACACACACACACACACACACACACACACACACACACTCTCTGGAAACAGCACTACTACATTTTTCTGACATTATCAATGTATTTTGATCAGTGATGACCAATGTCCAGTGTCAGTATAAAACCTTAACAAATGTAACAATGGAGCTGTGCTCTTTATTTCTGTAATGTAGTTGACATTGCACCTATTACTTAGATATCATTTGCAAGTGAATTGCTGTAGGACAGACATGAGTCTGAATAAGTATGTCTTCTGTGAAGAAAAAATCTCGTCCTTTCTGTTGCGTTTCTGAATGCCTTTTTATAAGATGGAGGATAACTGGACAATGACCAGAGTAATACATGCCAAACACCTGTTTACATAGCATTTCTCCAAGAAACTAATTTGCACAAACAATGGAAAAGTATTACCGCATGCAAAATTTTCATTTCATGAACACAACTTGAACTTGAGAATTAGGAATATATATTATGGGAGAAATAGTTGACAGATACTATGATGTCCATACTGTAGTTTATATTGGAAATGTTGTGACATTAAGAACTGTTGCTATTGCCTTCCCCATTTGTGTTGAGTTAAATGATGAGCAAAAAAGTTATCTGCTTAAATGGGAAAATAGTAATATTTCTATTGGTATGACTTCCTTCACGCAAACAGGCTAAGAGGTGATGTGCGGCTGTCAGCACTCCAGAAAGTACTGACTGTAAAAAATACACTTGCGGCCTACCTTTCCTTGTGCCACCAGGTCTAAGAGCAGTGAGCTTCTGGTCAGATCACCTATAACACAGGTTTCAAAACCAGATCTTTCACTTTTTTAGAGATGGTGTCAGGGTGACATTAGCTAAGTAAATGTGATCATTACTGAGAAAGTGACAAACAATGACTATTGTAAAGTATGTATCTTCCACAATTTTTATCATTAATGCCTACTTCTACACAGTTGTACAGCTATTGGATGCTTAGCAGGCCTCACTGCAAATCACAGTTTGATTGTGTATACAGCTTTCTAGAAATGATAAGAGGTGGGATGTGTTTTGAAATGATTGTTCTGAATCAGCAGATATGCTAACTATATTTGTATGGCCATGTATCATGAAAAGTGTGTGCAATATGCTTTGTCACAGTAAGGATAGTTTCCATATCACATTGGATGAAGATTCCATCCACCATCATCTGAACGTGTCACGAACAGAATCCTACAGATGATTTTAAAATATTCCACAGTACATGAGCACTGATAAACTATTGAATTAAGGTAATATGTTAGTGTTATCCATCAGCACAGTCATGTCAGTCTGCAGACATCATCCATCAACCTGATAGATAGGAACACATAAAGAGGAGTTTGAGTGATGGGATGAATACAAGGAGGGATGGACATACACCTAGCAGTGTTTTTATGTCACATTAATGGTCATTTGTTGATCTGTTGTCATTATTAACATTACATGTTGTGTAGCGTGAAATGCATGACATAAGGGTAGAGAAGGCTTACGAAAGGGACATCAGGCTTATGACAAGCAGAACAAGGTTAGCTAAATCTATGATTGCAGTGGGGATGGATGTCACTTCAGATACTGATTTTGGGCAGTAATCAATATAGCTCCATGCAAAATCATAACTGTGGCAAATTTTAATATGCACGTGATTAAAAATATCACCCACATACATCACACTAAGAAATTATGATAGATGCATCTGTAATCAAACCCTTGAAGCTATTGTTAAAAAATGTTCAGTCAAGTGAATTTATGCTAATATTCCATATAGGAATTTGCATTTTGTTACATTCAGCAGTCTAAAGAACTGCTGTAGTGAATGTTTCAAAATCCTGCCTTTACTCTGGTTTAACACTGTGTACCTTTAGCTCAGCAAGTTTGAGCAGCATTGTGCAGAGATTACAAGACTAGTGTGGCCGATGGGGAAAACTCACCAGGTTTTGCCATAGGACATAAAGAGCCATTCACTGCTGCATGACATTAGTGCATGATGCCAAACTCCTAGAAAATGCATAGGACAAAAAGTGAAGGCTTAATTAGAGGTAATTTCTGGCAGTGTGTGTGTGTGTGTGTGTGTGTGTGTGTGTGTGTGTGTGTGTGTGTGTGTGTGTGTGTGTGTGTCTGTGTGTGTGTGTGTAGTGTCTGATTCTATTTTTTGACCATATTAAAGATATGAAAACAGGGTATATATTAAAGTGGTAAAATGGAGGCAAGCAGGGGGAAGAACAAAGTGGAAGCAAAAAAGGAATTTTCTGGATGGAATTAGGAAAAAATCACAGTTATCCACTTATTTAATACTTTAATGTGAAAATGGATAGAAAATCAAATGAATTTGGACTGTGACCCCAACATAGATTGGGGACAACAATGAAATAATGTTGTATAGTCAATTGTACAAAATCAAGTGTGTCAAGAGGACACATATGCTAAGTGAATAACTATGCATGGGCCAATTTTTTTTTATTTGGGGACAGGAATGTGAGGGTCAGGTAGTTAGACTATGTGAGGGAGCAGGTGCAGACAAACAGGACAAACAAGGTAGACACAGGAAAGGTGATGGCCACAAAAGGTTAGCGGAAACCATGTTTGGGGTATATAGGGGACATCAGAGTCACAGGCCTGTCTAGCACGGGAACAGTGAGAATCTAGTCCTCACCCTCAGAACTGTCATCACTGTCCCCTTCCTTGGCTGCATGTGGAATTGCTTGATGTAGGGGTCTTTTTTATATTCTAAGGATCAACTTCTCCAGAAGGCTGAGGGTGGCATGAATGCCAGTTTCTATTACCTCCCACACCATCCCTGGTAGCTCCTGGTGGGTGATGTAATCCCCACATCCTCCAATAGTCTCAAAGGGTAGCAATGCACCAGCAGTCAGGGCAATGCTACCTGATGTGAATAGGCCGGGTAGTGACGAAGGTCTGGAGGCAGTACTGCCATGTTGGGTCACAGATGTACTCAGTGTTGGTGTGGCAGCTGGGGGAGGGTTAGCAGGCAGTGGTTGACCTACCTCCCTGTGCTGAAAATCATTTGGTTTGTTGGCAAACAAATGTGTCATCAGAATGGTGTGCTGACATAAAATAAATAAATAAATAAATAACTAAATAAGGGGAGGAGATGAGACAAAGAAAAGAAAACAGATGATTAGAACCATTATATGTCACATTCAAATTCTCTATTCCGATAAATATACTTTTGTTATTATATTAGCTATAACAGTTTTTCAAATTGAAAATAGGATTGTGAATTGTATCAAATAATCCTTGCAATATGCAAATATCTCATATAAAAAAGATAATACAGATTAATGTAACAACATGGCATTTAATCAAATTTTGCTGGAATTAAATTTAAATCTGAATACACTATTGCACTTGCCTAGTACAATTACCAAGGGCTACAAAAGAAAGCATGCATGCTTGTGTTTACAGTTAAGATCTGCATGCTTTACCTGCTAGTAATGTATAGAAGAATAATACATTTAATACAATCATGCTCATTTGTGCTGCATACATACTCCCTACCTCAATGAGTCTTTCTAATCTTTTAACATGAGTTTCCCTGTTCACAGAAATTAAATGAGCAACTGTAAAAGAAAGTAGATGAGAAAAAGAGACATGAAAGCATTATGCATACCAGTCTTGGCTAAATAATTCTTTTATTATCATTTAAAGTTGCTTTATCTGTTTACTTACACAGCTATGGAGTGGCAGCAGTTTTAAGCTCATCCAGCCACTGGTTAAGATGTAACAAATAAAATAGGAAAAAGCCTTGGTTACTCACGGCAGAAATAAAATATAATTTATTGGGATAAAAACATTAGTAGAGTCTCACTTAAACCCTTCTTGAAAGCAAGACCATTGAAACATTGAATTTATTTCTGTCCTTCTTAATAGTGTGTTTCAATATTGTTTTATGTATTACTCTTCATGGACTGTGTTTCTTTCATGTGATTATTCTGTGTTAAGTGCTTGAATGATGTCATTGGTTGATTATATTTTTAAAAGCATTGAGTTTTATTCTTTTAGTAGTCTGATGAAGTGGTTAGTTAGACCATGTAAGCGCTGACGTTTTATCTCAATAAATTATATTTTATTTCTACCGTGAGTGACCGAGGCTTTTTCCTATTTTATTTGTTTCTGCATATTGCCTTTAATGGTTGCTTTTTGAGGTGTGATCTTTTTTCTTTACCTTTACTGGTTAAGCTGTGCCTGCTTGAGCCATTTCAGGTCATTATAATGATGCCTGCATTACTCCCCACTACATGGCATGCCATTTACACTGA
The DNA here is from genome assembly GCF_019279795.1 of Protopterus annectens. Lineage (NCBI taxonomy): Eukaryota > Metazoa > Chordata > Ceratodontiformes > Protopteridae > Protopterus > Protopterus annectens. The sequence goes on from NC_056728.1 coordinate 1,517,483,431, forward strand.
AGACAGCCTTGGCTAGACTGTCCCAAGCCTCAGCCTTAAATTGTGACCTGGTATAATCCACCTGCAGCAGCCTATGGTTATAGTGCTTTGCGGGGAGTGCAACACAAATTTGTGACTCCTCAGCACCCCACCTCTGATTGCTGAATTTGGCACCATTCTTCTTAGCTCCTGCCATGTTTGCACAGGTCATCCAAAAACAGTAAAACTGTTTTCCTGCCAATTCCTGATATCACATTTTACTACCATTATGCGAACTCCCACAACCATGCCAACTGTATCTGTGTGATGTAGCAAGCAGAGGAACATTGGCAAAACAAAGAAGGCAGTTTATGAAATAGGAAGGATAATGTGATATTTGGCACTAATTTATGGCATGTGCGCTGCTATACCTGACAACAGTTTGTCCAATGATCAACACTGATATGTTAAATGATTTGGCTTTTAAGACCTTAATTTGAGGAATCAGTTTTATGACTTGATACAAATTTCATGGGGCCTTACACACTGATAAAAGTAATTTGTACAATGTGGGATTCAAACCTTTGTAAAAAAGAGAATACCTATATTTCTACATAGGTATTTTTTTCCTTAGTGCCACAGAAAAAGTGCTTGCCAAACAATGTCATTAATAATATACAACTTAAAGAGTGTGTAGTGCTGTACTTCAATTAACCATGTATATGCATGACATGACAAGGTCCTGGTTTATGCATTCTCAGGTGTGATGCAGGAATAATGTGTGACAATACACTGGAAATGTATATACTTGTACAACTTTCAGACTAGATTTTTGACTTCTGGTTCAGACCACACAATGCATTGCATTTTATAGTTATACCTGTGTTATCGGAGGTGTGTAGATGAATATCAGTAAACTATGAAGTCCATCCCAAGTCTGAAAATAAATTTATAATTACAGAGTCATAATTGTCGTGCTACGTCACACATATAATACATATGATACCATGTTTATGCTCAATCAGCTGTGATCAATCACAGCTATTGTCATGTATGACTAACTATATATTCTAAGTTTTGTGAAAATTTACAGTGAGACACCCTCAGTCAAAAGTGGAGTGTGCTGCAATAGAACCCTGGCTCACCTCAGTTTTAGGCACAAACTTACACCTGGTGATACAGGGAAAGCTAGGCAACAGGTGTATTTTTAGACTCAGTAATGTCCAGAGTGCTGATGGCCACACATCCCCACTTACCCTGTTTGCGGAAAGGAAGGGGACGCAAATAAAATAGTTTCATTTTTTTCTTTAAGAAGTGAACTGTATTTGGGCACAGATGAACAGTGAGCAAATGTAACAGGCAATAGTGAGCATATACTTATTCTGTTAATACTCATTATGATTCTTCCTCAGTGCCGCTTGTCTAGTCAGGATAAAACAGATGAACATTCATGGGGTCCATTCAAGCAACTTTATTACACACAAACACACCAGAAATGAGGCTTTGTAATTTAAACTTAAATACACTTATAAACAGACTGACTACCACACTCAAACATGTTAACACTCTGGTTGTTCTCTCAAAATGGCACTGCTGCCTGCAGATGCTCAGTATTTATATGCACATACTACATCTGGAAGTGCATCTTAAAGGTACATACACATGCTCTGATCTATACTAAGTAAAAATAACTACTGTGGAATTCAAACCACAGTTTTCCTATCTTATCTATTGTGTACCTCAACATATTTATACCTTGTGCTACACACATGTTTGGATTACAGGTGTAAATTCTGCTGTCATTAGCATCCAAGTTGCTGAGCACCATGCAATACCACTACGCATGTTTGTGCTTAAGGCAACCAATATTACTTCTTATATTTTATACATTCCACTGTGTTTGTGCTGTGTGTCCTGCAAATGTTAAAAAGAGAAAAAAAAGTAAATAAATAAATAAAACGTAAACAAATGTTAAACAATTACACATCCCAGAGTTTGAACTATCAGAGTAATGAAATAACAAAACTTACAGTTGTAGTATATCTGTATTTGACACAGACACAGCTTTGCAACAGCAATCAAATTATATGGATACAAACAATTCATATTTCCTCTACAGTATTAACAGGACATAGCTGTGTATATTCTCAGTTGGTTGTACATGAGTGACCATACCTCTCAAGTGTACCTCATTACAAGGAACGTTCCTCATTTCAGGTCTTAAAAAGTCCATGTTCTTCAAAGTTCCATTCTGAAAGGGACTGCCACACTGTCAGAGTTAGGAATTTTTTAACTGATATCCATGGTAAATAGTACTGAATAATATTAATTAATCAAAAAAAACAAAACATTTTATAAGTATAACATAGCACATTTAACCATCCTGTAAAGTTCCTAACTTAAGTTGTTAGTATGAGTTCCACATTTTACCCATTTGTTTCAAATTATGAGAGGCAGTGTTCCTCATTTTGGAAGTGGAAGGTTGAGAGCTATGTGTGTGGCTTGCTTACTTATTACAATGATTGATCACACAACCATTTCTGAATATGTCTGCACTAATGCAGCAATGTCTTCTCTTTGTATTGAGTTCATTCTTTCATTATCTCTGCTGTAATCTTAGACATCCAGTCTATAGTGCATTTTGTATAATTTTCCTTTAAAAGTTTAACAAAAATGCATGACAGTGAGCAACAGTTTTCAGCAAAGGCAGGAGAGTTTTGGTATTAGCGAACAAAAAATGACAAATGTGTGGTGTTTTGTTTCATTTAAAAGTTCACTGAGGTTACTTCCACACTTTTTTAAGTGTATCTTCACTGACACACCCACTGTAGTGAATGTTGTCTGAATTGCTGTTGTTTTCCTTCTCTCTCACACTAAGCATTCATAATTGCAAGCTATTAGCAACTAACAATGGTGTAGAGCCTATACTATGTTTACATCTACTACATGAAGTCAAACGTTTGATATTTAGCAGTTCTGTTGAGGGCTGAATTTTCACTATGAAAAAGGTAACCATGTCACCAGGAAACTTGAAGGTGAGGGGATTTGTGTTTTTGGACAAAACAGAAGCATGGTATTCCTTTGAAGCTGATTTCTCTGCAGAGAAGATTTATATATTTTACAAGGTATGCTTGTGTTATTCAAGTATGTTCTGCACTTTGTAAAATGTTACAAATGTATTTATATATCCGGGAGAAATGGAATTTCTTATCTATATGCTCTTCTTTTACTTCACTGTTGACATATATGCATTTTGGCAGCCATGTACATTTCTGAGATGAGCAGGTTATACTTTTGGCACAATTATATTTTTAAAATTTGATTTTTCAATGTTCTATGTTATTGGAGAGAAATGTAATGTACATGTCACTGACACCAGTGTTATGATTCTGAGATGGCCTAGGGCAACCTCAACAGGAGTGGTGGGCACAGGGAAAAGTGACTGTCATTCATAAATTGACTAATCTATTGAAAATGTGTACAAATGCTGATAATTATGTGGAAAGCATATAAACATTACTTCTGCCAACACCTCTGCCCAACAGTTCTTGGAATTCATAAATTCCAATGCCCCGGATCAACTAATCCATAGTCCCACCAGGGGCTCAAATATCCTAGACCTGGTCATTACTAACATGGGAAATCGATGCTCCACACCTATGGTCACCCCCTCGTTGGTCAGGTCTGACCATAAGCTAATTATCCTTGACATCCACATCCCTCCCCCACCCCCTAGTAAGGAAACCTCCATAAAAAGCTTCTCCAAAGCTGACTTCATGCTACTGAAGTCAGAAGTGACAAACTTCATGATACCCATGCAGACGGGAACTGAAAGTCTGACTGCTAAATCCTACACTAAGGCACTGTACAAGCACATCCACTCATGCATGAATCATGCCATCCCAAATAGAACCAAGACACTCTCATCCAAAAAAATGGAAACCAATCTGGTGGTCCCCTGCCATAAACAAACTTTACAACAAAAGAAAGAAACTGCTGCAGAAAAGAGGAAAATCCCAGGATGCAAACAACTCCCTTATCAGCCTCATCAAGTAGCTGAGATCCCTCATAAAATCCTCCAAAGCTATTTACGAAAATAAAATTGCCAAATATTCCAAAGACAACCACAAGGCATTCTATAGCTATGTCAAGAATCTAAATGGTAATGCACAGATCTGCTCTGAGCTGCCACAGAATGGCACTAACTATAATGATCCCAAGGATATTGCCAATATCCTAGAAGATCGATTCAGTGCCGACTTCACCACCCTCTCACCCCCTAAAGAGCCCATCTCAATACCGAAAGATTGCCAAATTCCGGTAATAACACCCACACAGGTTAAAACCGCACTCAAGCTAAGAATACAGCATCCATGGGCCAGATGACATTCCTGGCTGTGTACTACATGAACTACAAAATGAACTGGCATCTCACTTAAGTGTCATGTTTAATCATAGCCTCACCTCATGCTTCATGCCTACTGAGTGGTGCACAACTACAGTTATCCCACTCCACAAGGGGGGATCCACTTTGGATCCTGGAAACAACTGACCTATCAGTCTGACGAGCCTGATCTACAAGGCCATGGATTGTATTATCATGGAACTTACAAACAAAGACTTTGGCAACCTTCAAACACTGGATCCCACCCAGTTTGGGTTCATGAAGGGCTGATCTTGTCTCCTGAACCTGATTAACTTCTTTGAATCAGTCTCCAGAGCTGTGGACGAGGGTAAGGCAGTCCACACAGCCTATCTGAACCTTGCCAAGGCTTCAGCACCATCCCCCACTCTGGAATCACAGATAAACTTACTAAGCTGGGCATTAATCCCTACGTCACCCAATAGGTTGCCATATGGCTTACTGACAGAACCCATACTGTAAAAGAAGCCGACTCCAAATCCAGCTTCAGACAAGTGACAAGTGGAGTACCTCAGGGTTCAGTCCTGGGATTGCTCTTGTTTGGCATCTACTTCTCTGAAGTATAGGCCAACACTAAGGGAGTCCGGCTAACAAAGTACGCAGATGACTGCAAACTGGGAGCCATTAATGAATCCCCAAATTATGTGGATATTCTACAAAAGGGCCTTACAGAAACAGATACTTGGTGTCAGAGCCATGGGCTCAAGCTCAATGCCAAGAAATGTATAGTTATCCCTTTGGGAAAAAACATGTACCCGTGAATTACCACATAGGTGGCAGTACACTAAACAGTGAAAGTGTGATGAGACTTAGGGACACGGGTGGACAGTGGTCTCACCTTCGATAACCACATGACCACAACAGTCAGGAAATCCTTCTATGTGACACACCTCATCACTAAAGGCTTTTCATCCAGAAAAAAGGAGGCCATTGTCCCACTGTACTCATCCCTCATTAGACCCATTATAGAATACAACGCCCCATTTGGTATGTACCTCTCAAGACATCTGCAACACCTGGAAAGACTGCAGAAATACCTCACTAAAAGAATCACAGGCCTAAAGCAGATGCCCTATGCTGACCATCTAAAAATCTCCAGCTATACTCTGGCATATCATCTACTCAGAGGCAATATCTGCTTAACATACAAGGCCATGTCAAACCCAGAGCTGTTGGACATGCTACACTTAAAGAAATCCAAATCCTTCAGAGTCACACACTCCAGGAATCTAAACCTTGTCATCACAATGAACAAAACATGCTGGAAGGATAGGTTCCTGACCCAGAGACTCCCCAGACTCTGGAATAGACTCCCCATACATGTCAAGCAAAGCACCTCATTGGCCCTCTTCAAAAGGTACCTTGATGGTGATTGGATGGGAGATAGGAAATTCACCCCGCGGATCATGTCAGTCACCCTGCTAGGCAGGGGTCCAGGGAAATTAATATTGTGGGAAGAAATATCCAGGGAATTGCTATGGCTAGGCTTGTATAGGTCCTAGGGCTGATAACCTAGTACCAACCTATGAACCTATGAACCTTTTCTTTGGTTTGTATAAACCATTGTCAGGTGTTTTAAGGGTGGAGGAGCCACCTGCCATTCTTTGGTCCAAAAAGAGAAGTATGTTTCATATGCTTTTCTGTTGAAAATGTATAGACATCCTGATGTTTCTGTGGGAAAGCTATATCCATTACTTATGTGGTATTCATTGGGTTGTGAAAACCTTTGTTTGTGTGTGAGAGGGAGGTAAGACAACCACCTAACATTCAGTTGTACTAAATGAAAAGTGTGATTCAAGTGCTTAATGTTGACAAAAGGGTACATAGACTGATTATTTTTTGTAAAAAAAATACATTAGTTATGTGATATTTATCTGTTTTATCCTTCTGTTTTATGTCACATAGGATTATATTACCCAAGCCTATAAATCCACATAAAAACCCTTTCAGTGACATGGAAAATTAGGTCATAATACAGGCTCTGATTCATCATGAAGCCTTTCTGCTTGAGAGAGGCTGTGAGAATATGGTTGCTAGAAGGAAAATTTGGAACCTGTTAGTGAACAACGTCAATGTAGTTGGTAGTCAAGGCCAAAATTATGATTAGGTGCATCATCAGGCCACTTCAGCTCAGAGGAGGACAGCATCAGTTGCCTGAGAACAGCTGGCTATGAGGGGCTGGTCCTTCTATTCATCCCCCACTGACACCAAATGAGGAGTTCCTGTCCACTGTCAGGGATCCGGATAGCTCAATGGAGACTGTGCACCATGTGCTTGATGTCGATATTGATGTCACTAGGAGGACAAGTGTGTCCCAGGAGCAGCTTCAAGGTTAGCTTGCATATGGCAACATTTATATATGCTTGTAGAACAAAATATATAATTTGACTACTACTTCCTATGATAATATTTTTGTATCTGTACCTATTGATAAGTAATGGGGTCATACAGGAGAGCTGTTCAGTACACATGGGTGTGGGTGGACATCTCAGCCAAGTTTCAGCTTCAGACATTTTTTACAGGACATATAAGCAATTGTGTATTCACTGTCCCCCGATGTTACTCCCATTATGATGCATAATTGCCATCCTTTCTTGCTTCATTTCTTCCCGGAACATCCTCCCTTCAAAGTGTGGACATATTTTCACATGGAAAGCAAATATTTATTTGCTTATTACTAAGTATTATTTAAATCTATAATTATCTGTATGTGTGAGGAAAGGGTAATGATTGCCTGTATTGCTGTCCTATCTGCAAATGTGTGACCCATGTTACTTTTTTATCATCTATATTGGTTCTGTGCTTGCTGTAGTAGCAATTTCCTACCTGTGTTTGTTGTCTATTATCACAGGTGATCCTGACATTGGAAACATAGGACTCCTACCACCTAATGTCAGAGTATCCATAGGCTCTGATGATGATGGTGGCCAAACAGAGGTACAGTCAAGGGGTGCAGAGGTTGAATCTGACACTGAGGTTGTAACTCACAATCCTCTAGATTTTCTTTAGACACAGTCAGTATGCCTGTCCATACCCATTCCAATCAGCCCTCAGATAGTAGATAGGATGAAGGTGACACACTTGATCAGAGTAGTGTGGTTACTGCAGCCTCAGTCCAAGTTTACCCTGGCCATAACCAAAGTGTCAGTGAGATGACACGCAGGAGGGTTGTTAGGGGTGCTCATAGGAAGCCTCTTGTCCACCCTCCAACTGATCCTGTTGTGTCATTACATTTCACTCAACATATGTTTATGGTCATCTGGAGGCACATGCACATTCCACTAGGGCTTCTGAGGACATGCGTAGGGTTCTAAAGTTGGCACAGGCTGACATACATGAGTGTACCACCATGTGGCTGGTTCAAAAGATCAGATGAATGATACAATGGAATGTGCAGCATCTGTGATAGAATGTCTGCTGGGAGGTGGACAGCATCCACATGGCCATAGTTCTGTGACATCATCTTCTTTTAGCTAATGTGTCTTTGCCTGATGCTGCTCCCATAGTGGCACTACTTATACTGCTCCATCAGTGGTTGTGGTGTCCACAACAAGATGTGGTAGGCCATAGGGTCATGGATCTGGGTGTAGTCATTAGGATAGCTCACCCAGCAGACATTGCTCACATTCAGGCAGTATCAGCACATCTGAACTTGGGCATGGAAGTGCCATTTGAACTCCTGGCAGAGCCAGTTCTCATAGTCAGGGGCAATGACAATGAATTGATACCTCTACCCTGCATGGTTCACACCTGTCTGACATGACAGGATGTAGAGCTAGCACAGAGCTTGACTGTGTTCATGCAGACACTCACACACACATTTCACATCAAGTGCCCATTCAGAGACAGACACACATAACAGCTACCTGAGGCATTCAAGAGATGTGCAGGTCATTCTGTCTCATTTCTGCCTGCCTGTCTTTCTTACACACACACACACACACACACACACACACACACACACACACACACACACACACGCACACACGCACACACGCACACACGCACACACACACACTCATTACTTTTGTGTCATCCTTGGCCTCCTACCTCCCCAAACCCACCCAGTGTAAATGATGATAACTGTACCCTCACCTTGTTTCTGTCTTTTGAATTCAGGGATACATGTGTATTTTTATGATGCAAAGGTTGTGTAGCTAACACAATACTTAGCATATGTATTGGTGATGCTAATTTGAAACCCTTACTAATTTCTTTTAACCTTTTTACTGTTGCGATTACTACCTTGAAATCATTGATAAGCCAGTGAAGCTTATTGTTCGTATTGTGAGAATGCAGGGATAATCAGACCTTGGACTGCTTTTTCTAGTCTGTGTATTCTCAACGCATGAGGCATATTAGCTGACAGACAACAGGAAATGTATCAAAATAAATCAGTGCTGTCACATATTGATGTCATTACTGGACAACTTACACACATTCTATTTAGGTACATTTTCAAATAACATTATGTAAGTGCCTGCCATTCATTTGTGTTCTTACCCATGCATTTTCCTGTTCCCGGCTCAACACTTGATAGTCCTGTAGTTACAACTGCTGTAATTCAGGGCTGACTCTGTCTGATGCTAGAAGTACACAGTCATTACATGAGTAAGTAAAGGTTGTGAACATTGCCTGGTAGCAGTTTTGCTGTATGTATGTGCATAAGATGAAAGTTGTTCCCTTTAGGTGGTCAGCAAGTATGCTAGCCATTGCCTCTTGGCCAAGGTGAGAACATATTGTGCATGCCTACCTCTACCTACACACACAGTACCTGGTGGCTCCCCCTCTGACTCCTCACCTCCATGTGGTTGTGGAGACATTACCAGTGGTGGTGAAATGTGTGCTCCTTCCACTTGGTGTTCCTGTTTGTAGCTTGTTTTCCCAGGATGATATTGTGTAGGATTGCACAGAAAAAGATGCTTTCAGCACAAGTACTGGGATCATACTGCAAGGCTCCCCCTGATGTATCTAGACACTGAAACCTTGACTTTAGCAGCCCAAACGCACACTCTTATAATATTACCTTCCATCCCCCAGTAAATTTCCTTGTGAGATAACTCCCAGAAAAACCTCTGGTAGAGCTGCAAGTTGTGCCAGATATTGGAGTCCAGAAGGTGCCATCAGCAAGACAGTTTTTGCATTTTTACCTTCACCAAAATGACCTTAATCCAATCATCATGAATCCAGTATTAGTCTGTATACTATTACAAATCTAGCCAATAACAAGAGATCAGAATCAAACCGTTTTCCTTTATCAAGGAAAAAAAGAAATACCCAGTAAGCCAACCACTCCCTCCATTTATTTTTGGAAAAGTAGGTGTTTTAGATAAATATGCGAAGTTCTTTGATCTCCTATTTCATGCACATTTTGTAATAATTGAAATTGAATGCTCAACACTGGTGTAAGTCCCCCTGGCTTCATGGGGCAGCTGGATGAAGCTCTTACTGCACCTGTGAAAACCCATGTTCAACTAGTGCTGCTGGAAGGAAAAGACTATACAGGCAATTCAAGTTTGCCCATCCTTGGGGTAGGTAGGTGGCTTGGCTCACTACTGGAGACACCTGCAGTAGTGTGGTCATACCTCATACATAAAGGATATTTGCAAGTCAACACTGCACAGCAGTGAGATGTTTGGCTGATAGGTAGAGCATATGCACCTCCAGACAGAAGCACTTGAGTGGCATGCAAGGTACAATGGGATGGTGACAGAACTGTTTGCGGACCCAACAGATGGCATGTCCCCTTACAACCAACTATGATCCCCAATGAGGAAACAATGAGCTGGTGCTCTCTGTCTCTCTATCTCTCTCTCTCTCTGTCTCTCTCTCTCTCTCTCCCTTCCTCCTTGACATAGGAATAAATGGGTCAATTACCTGAAGGAAAGAGGTTTTAGACAGATCTTGTGGACCAACAAAATAACAAAAAAAAAAAAAAACGTGAAAGGCATTTTCATTTGTAATGTGTTATTGGGAAATATAGTACACATAGATATGGGCATCTCTGCTGTTTATTGCTGCAGACTTGACTGAAACACATAATGTAGACTGGAAATGATTATCAGTGACCTGTCATAGTAAGAGAATCACAGTATAGTGAGACAGTGAGTATAGTGTTTTTCACTATCTCCCTCTTCTCCAAATTTGTGTGATCCTTGGAATCTGGCAACCTACCTTCACAACAGGGATGAAGGGGGGCTTGATTACTAGAAAACACATTTTTAATGTTTTGCAAATTTGAGAATGTGGCTGTTTTGTCTTGTGACCTTCAAAGTTATTTGATGTTTTAGGGTCAAATAATTGAAAGTTGATCAATCAGTTGTGATTATTCTATAGCAGGGCTATACATATGTTGCTTTGGTGTTTGCGGGATGCTTGTACTTGAGCTGATTGGGTGAGGTTGCCAGCAGCAAGCAATTATTGACTATCTGTGTGCATCTGATTGTTTTAGAGCTTATTCTGCATTTTTAAGCCAGTCCCATTCTTCACATGCCAGTCTCTGTTTTTCACCAGCAGATCAGTTCCAATGCAGTCTCTATGTGTGTGCAGGCAGTGATCTACTGGTCTTCATGAGTTTCCCTTTAATTCATGTTGTTGCTCCCATGAAGTTGGTATATATAAGTTTGGGGCTGAGAGGGTTGGACCCCACCAGGTGATGGTTGAAGAGAGGCTTACTTCTGCAAAAAAAATATTTTTACTCATTATATTTGTTTGTTAATGTTGAAATTAAATTAACACTCTGATTGATTTCCATGTGCATTGTGTGTCTGTAGCCATACTGATAAACCCCAACACAGAGATAAACCACAGTGTTGTTTATGTTTAGTATCACTTGTGCCAAAAGCAGATATTCAATTTATTCTAATAATGCAGTATTTCACTAAGTAATTTAGAAAGGCAATTATCTTTAATAAAACCTAGATGGTGTAATTATTTTACAAAAATTATACTGAAATCAGAATGAAGTTAAGCGTTTATCTATATCTTGTTATGCTGAGGACTATCCTAGATAACAATGGTATCTTTATTGTGTCCATTTCCTTTGGGCGGCATGTGTAATCAGTGTCTTGGGGTTTAATTTGACAGTCTCTGTTCCGCAATGTTGTAGGATATAATAATTATAGGCAGGTCTACAGACATTCAAACACAACAAAAGCTTCAGAAGCAGCCAAGGGAAAACAGACCAGATGGTGTAAATCTTTGCAAGGAAAAATCTCTGCTTTTGTTATGAGCTCTTTCCTCAAGGTTGCCTGGACTAATATAATTACAGAGCAATTAAACATGAAAAATGGTGCTTTGATCTTAAGGGATCGGTCCCCAGCAGTGGCATGATGGAACAGGCTGGAACCAGCATACATTCTGAGCATATAGAGTAGTTTATAATGTTTCCTCAAAGTTATTTTTATTTTCAATATACGAGCCTTTACTTTTTTTTCATTTCTTAATTACTGTGACATGATTTCATAAGATCTAATAAGTCATGAATAGCACAAACTTTCTGGCTGTAGCACATCCACTTAATAGCACTTTAACAGGTACTGCCTTTAGACATATTTTTCTCAGTTAAAGTAAATGAACACAAACTCAAACTGAGCTACTGACTGATCATTACTTCTTTTTCTTCTTTGAGATACTAAACCCATGTTTTTTTTTAATTTTCCATTTTGCTAGCATTAACTTATTCTTTCCGATGTAAATTTCTTGAGCAGTTCTGATAACAGCTGTAAATAAAATGCTGTGAAAACTGGTATTATTGAAGCATTTTAACAGATCTCTAATTTGTCCTTTAGCCTCAACTCTTCATATATCAGAAACTTAGTACTTTCTTTGAGTATAAATATTGATGTTCTAGGTCAATTCCATTGAGTCAACTAAGTAGAAATATTCCCCTAGATTCTCAAAAGCTTGCACGGACTGCAAGATCAGTGCAGGAGCTCAAGCAGGGAATATGTCCACCATGCGCTCCAGGAACAGCCCACAGAGGCATGCACGAGAGCTCCTGCACTAATCTTGCATAGACAAAGGTCTTGTATGAAAATCACCCCTTTTTCAGGAGAACTCCATGCAAATGAGGTGATATTGCGATCCAGGAAAGTTGTGACTGTCCATGCAGGACTAGCGCAATCAGCAGAAATATACTCGGTTATTAACTGAGTACATTTCTGCAAAATCCAAAACGGAGCTACGACAGTTCCAAATAAAGACTGCATATCATGTAGTAAGTATACCAATGGCCAAGTATAAGGCCATTGGCATTGCAAACAAAAAAAAATAAATAATAAAAATATCAACTTTTATTTTTTTTTTAGCCGATCTCGGCTGTTTAGACATAGGTCAGCAGTGTGCAAATGGGATCGGGGGGATAAGAAAATAAACCTAAAATAAGCATTCTAACTAAAATCAGTATTCTGCCATGCAAGTCAATGGCAGGCAGAAGACAACCTGGCCAGTGAGTAGTGGTTGCTTAGGGGGGAGGCTCAGTGTGAGACTTGTAACTATGCATTAGCAGGCAATCCTATGCAAATGAGGGGAAGGATAGTGAATCCCAGTTTTCCATGTGAGTCAGGTCCCAACAGTCTAAGAGTAGGAATAGCTTGGTGCAAGCCTAGGAGGTAGGTGACATCATGGGGGGGTGTCAGGCATACTGTCAGTGGATTGGAGCCCTGTGGTTCAGGTTTGCTCCTAGCTTAGAACAGCTAAGCTAGGGGGTGTGTCTAAACCTGCTTAGCCATCTTTACAAAGCCTAAGCAGATGTGTGCGCCACACACCGGGTTTTACAGGAAGAAAAAAGAAATTAAACCAGGAAATAGCAGCCGTGTGCACATTCTAGCACTCTGTTTGTGTGCCGCGCACACTGGCTTAAACAGGGAGGCAATGGGAAGGCAAAACAGCATTAGGAAGGTAATCAAGGAGAACTAGCTTAGCTGGCAGGTGAAATGTATCAGAATCAGACAATTACACAGGCAGCAGGCCAGCCCAGCCCAGCCCAGAACACTACTATAAATTAAGCAAACACCTTCCCCTCTGTTTTTTCCCACATTCTACACCACCAGTGTATACAAGCGGGGAACTTTTAACTAACAAACCTACAAAATGAGAAGGGCTGCAGCAGACAACATAGAACAACATGTGCAAGAGGCTGAGGATGGTGAGGATGGTAATGCTGCCAAACAACCCACAGTGAGAAGAAGGAGAAGAGTGCACAGACCCAGGGTAACCTACCAGGGGCTACATGAGCTGGAGATAGTGGAGCACTATAGGGTGGACAGAGAATTCCTACAACAATGTGTTGAGCTATACTAGCCACATCTGTCACACGACACTGACCGAGGGAAACCCATCCCAGTGGATACCAAGGTATGTGTAGGCCTAGGTATACTAGCCACAGGTACCTCCCAAAGCACAACTGGGGATAGCATGGGAATCTTGCAGGCATCAGCATCCAGAGTATTCCATCAGTTCCTGGATGCCATGTCAGCATATGCCAGTGTGCACATATATATCCTCAACACCCATGAGGTGTTGACCAGCAATATGCATTTGTTCCACCAAATAGCAGAATACCCTGGGGTAGTGGGTACCATAGACTGCATGCACATATGCATCAAAGCACCACTCGGTGAGCAGGGTAGGGTCTACATCAACCACAGGGGCATCCCCTCCATCAACTGCTAGGTTGTATGTGATGCCCAGGACATTATACTGAATGTGTGTGCAGGCTGCCCTGGAAGTTATGAAGATTCCCACATATTACATCTGATGCAGCTGTACCAGAAATTTGCCAATGGGGACATCCCCTATGGCCACCTAGTGGGGGATTCTGGGTACACACTGGAGCTGTGGCTGGTGACACCCATCAGAAATGCACACACACCTGAACAACAATGCCATAATGAAGCACACGCACATGGCAGACATATAATAGAGCATGTGTTTGGGATGCACAGGTCATGAATCCGGTGTCTGGACACATCCGGTGGAGCCTTGAAGTATTCACCAGCTACATGTACCCAAATTGTTATGGTATGTGCCATGCTACACAATATAATCCTGTGGAAACAGCTGCAGCAGGAACAGCATGGGGCAGGGCCACACAGCCTCCCTCCAATGCCAAGGTCTGCACAGGCACAGAGTGACTTGGAGGAGGAACAACCTGAGCCTGCCCCAGTAGGCAGAAGGAGGCATGCCCAGTATGCCCTGGCCTTGGCAAAGAGGCAATGCATAGCACATGTACTGACACAGTAGGGACCCAGGGAATGACACCTCTCTCTGACTCACACATACAGTAAAAGGGATGCCAAACAGGACACTACTTGTGCTCACCCATGTACAGGGAGTGTACTACGTGCATCCAACACAGGCAGCCCACCAGCCCCATCTGTAAGCCTGGCATGCCCACAAGGTAAGTCAATCAACCTACCAATTGCCATATGGAGTAGAATGTGTTGTTACCTGTAGCTATGGTATAGATGTGAGCATGCAAGGGAACTGAGAGGCTGGATGTTATAGCAGCAAACAGTAGACACCCATAGTGGCACCCTGACATCTGTAACACATACTGGAGTCACCATAATAGCCAGTACTACACAGGGTGACAAACCCACTGCAGGAAATGTGCAGAGCGACATGTGTGTCCTTATGCCCCACACATGCCAGTCAGGACGGTTCACATATCCAACAACAGTGGCAGGCAGCAGGACAGGTGCAGACAAATCCAAACAGAGCCTGTGTTATAGCCCCAGAATGATGGCTATGGTTAACCTCCCCCCAGGCCTACACAGGCAGACCACAGCAGGGCAGCCAGTGGGATGTTAGTTCTGAAGGGTAAGAAGTCAGACAATAATATGTAGGGCAACCAAAGCCACGATCTGTAGTACACTGGTGTGTCTCTAGTCAGCATGACAGGTAAGACTACAGACTGAAATGAAATACCCGACATACCAGTACAGTCCCAGCAAAGGTGTACAACTGTCAGGTGTGCCCCCACATCCTATGTAGACATATAGTAACAGTCAGGTGTGCCCCCCCCAATCCATGTAGAAATGTAAAAATAGTCAGGTGTGCCCTCCCCCCCAACCTACATAGAAATATAGTAACAGTCAGGTGTGCCCCTCCCAATCTGGTGTAGAGCTGTAGAAACAGTCAGGTGTGCCCCCCGCCGCTATGCAGAAATGTAGTAATGGTCAATGGCAAATGATGGATGGATACCCTGCAGAGACAGCATGCTACCTGTTAGTGTATGACACAAAGGTCAGCACTGCAGTACAAACTACCCGGACTTGACCCACACATGCAATACAGATGGCCATATTGGACATGCTCATACACTTAGAGAAATGAAGGCAATGTAAGGCAACAACATACTGAAAGGTCATACTGGGGCATGCTGACACATTTAAACACATGACGGCCATGTCTGCAAACACCAGTGGACTAGATATATCTGGCAGTTGCAGATGTTAGTGCAGACACCAATCAGTATGCATCACTCATGCCTTGCACACACAGTGGATAGGAATACAGACATATATGTAAGGATAACACACTATAATAAGCCAAAGGTAGACGGACATAGATGTGTGGAAGAGGGTGACTGTGAAAAGGAGCCATCCAGGCCTGCCCCACCCAGCACACAGCCAAAGGGTCCCAAACACATGAGGTGCAGATGCCACTCATTGCAGACAATAGCCACCAGTATTGGTCAGCATTACAGACCATGTGGTGCACGTGCCAGCTGTGCAAAATGACTGTACAAGGAAGTAGCCATGTTGCACAGCTGGTATGTGCAGCTGTGCAACATGACTATTTCCTTGTACAGTCATGTCGCACAGCTGGCACATGCAAGCTGTGTAACATGACTGTACAAGGAAGTAGTCATCTAGCAGCTGTATACATGTACCTGCGAATTATGATCCTGTGTGTGTCTGCATGTGAAGTGTCAACCTCTACATGAATGGGTAATGGCCCATGCACACACACTGCCCTCCCCATAGCCCTAATATGAAAAGCCTGCTGAGGTCATCCCATGTGAAATACACCTTTGGGAGAGTTGTAGGCTAGAAATCTCCATGAAATGTCCCATAACTGCGTACTGCTGTAGTGTGATAAGCTAGTTAGGTAGGACTTTGAATCCCACACTTGACAACTGTGTGTGTGTCTGTCTGTCTGTGTAGAGAGTAATGCTTTTTAGGCTAGCCACACTCCCCACAATCCAAATGCTCAACCTTTGCAAGGCAGCTGATGTCATCCACCTAGTAATACACCTCTTGGAAGCTGTCACCCAGTAGTCTCTATAGCGTGTCCTGTCAGTGCGTACCACTGTAGTGTGAAAAACTAAGTAGCAGTTGTAGCCCCAGACATGGCAACAGTGTGTCTGTGTAGAGAGCAATGCTTTTTAGCCTAGCCACACTCCCCACAATCCAAATGCTCAACCTTTGTAATTTCCGTAGTGTGTCCTGTAAGTGCGTACCACTGTAGTGTGATAAACTAGTTAGATAGGAATTCTAGCCCCAGACATGGCAACTGTATGTGTGTATGCCTGTCTGTGTAGAGAGCAATGCCTTTTTAGGCTAGCCACACTCCCCACAATCCAAATGCTCAACCTTTGCAAGGCAGCTGATGTCATCCTCCTAGTAATACACCTCTGGAAGGCTGTAACCCAGTAATCTCCATAGCGTGTGCCATAACTTTGTACTGCTATAGTATGATTCTGAATCCTGGTAGGGTTAAACATCCACCCATGGCAGTTCTGGATGTTTTGTGTGTGTTCCACTGTCTGTGTAGGGAGAAATGAATTTTAGGCTAGTCATACTCAGTACATGTCAAATGCCCTACTTTGACAATTCTGCTGATGTCAGCCAATGTGATATACATCTTTGGGGAAGGAGTACTGCAGTAATCACCATGGCATATACTATAACTGCATAGTGCTGTAGTGTAATAAACTAGTTAGGTAAGGGTTCTACTCCTGGACATGGCAGGTGTGTGCGTGCGTGCTTTGTATCCTGTGTGTAGGAGGGTGTGCATGTTTGATGCCTGGGCCCAATGGGTAGTGGGTTGAGCAATTTTCTATATGGTGGCCCTCATACATATCACAATGTCCACTCTACAGGGAAAGCTAATATGAAATAGCCGAGAGGCTGTGTTGCATATCCATACCCATAAATGTGACAACAAGGCCAGGCAATCACAGTTACCCAGAGCGCACTCTCAACCCATGTCTCATACACACACACATGGCAAGGCAGCAGCCAAGATGTGTGTAGTACACTGCATATTAGTGACTGATAGTAACACTGGTGTGAATGCAGTGGCCTACAGAGGCCATGACACCCTGTCCAGCAGTATGATAGGCACCTAATTGCAGACAGTGCACCTTCAGTATGTTTCCCACCGGATGCAGGCAACAACTGTAGTTTCATCAAATGTGATCCGCAACAGACATACCATGCCTTACACACATGCCCTGTATGGACAGATGCCACTGACACCAGGGAATACCTGTAGCATGCTACCAGTGTAGCTGCAGGGTCAACCAGCTGTCCATTACTTGGCCCTGCTACATGAGGGTGAGACTGTCACATCTGATGATTATATTCTGTGTACACAACATGGGCCAGACAAACCAGGTACACTTCCACATGCCACTGCACATGAATGTGGGAAGTGTGCACATCCCAAACACTGTCCATGTCATAGTGTATAGAACACATACATGCCAATCATTCCACAGCACTGGCCACACACAACAGTAGCCCAGGAGACTGGATGGTGCAAACTATATCCACCTGTGTGGTCCATTCCGGGCACTACACCCCTTAGCCATAATGCAGACCATTCTCATGTGGCCTGGTGCCAAGGGATACCCCTCACCTAGCCTTGTACAGCCATCTGGGACTCTCAAAGATTACACACCCATGAAGCAATGCACACATGCACACCGGTACTATCACCATGTGTCTGTGTGTGTGGTGTATGATGCTTCTGACCACAATCACACCTAGTACCACACCCAGTGGCATACTGAAGCATGCTCTCTAATGTCAGACAACGTCACATAACCTTTCACCATAGAACCTCAGGATAACCCCTGTAGGTCAATTCATACCTATGCATTACTGTATTGTCGCAAGGTAACTGGTTAGGAAGTGTATTTGTTACCCAGCCAAGTATGGTAGTGTGTATGGGTCCCTTACAGAGTGTGGCTGTTTTGACACTGACACCTGTTCATGTGGACAAGCTTGTGTGCTAAGCCTATTGTATCGCAACAGTGTTGCAGGTGTCACCCACCAGCAAATATACGTCTGGACAGCTCACCAACATGTAAGTTATGTGACGCATGCAATAACTGCATACACAAGTGATAGCTATGCATAGCAGTCATGTGTTTGAAATCCCATACTGGTAGGTGTGTGACATAAACATGCTTACATTGTCCTCACCCCCACCTTCCCTACCATACTTTGTCTCTGTCTGTCCCACCCACACCCTCTCTGGTGGATGTGGGATGTACATCTCCTTTACTAGGCAGCAGCTTGTGTTTTTTAAGTGATGGTCATCATCAGCTGAGCTGATGGCCTTTGCACCAATTGCAGTCCTCCTTTAGCTGAATTCATGTGGAATAGCTGTGGTAACATTCCCATAGCCAATTGCATGGTAACACACTCCAATATCTAAGAACATCATTTTGGTGTTGGCCCTTTACATCCACTGTGGGCAGGAACTAGAACTGTCATTTGGTGAAATGCAGCTGAGGTGGAGTGGCGATTTACTTTCAACAACTTACACTCTGGAAACAGGGCAACACACAGGAGGGGATGTGCCTCGCCTGACTACAGACTGTAAGTGCTGCTATACTGCATGTGGAGTAATGTTGGTTTCACAGTGTGTGTGTGGATATGGCTGTCTTACAAGTTGTAATACCTGCCATGTCAGTACTGTGTTTATGAGAAATACACATCTGCAGGGTCATCTGCAGACTGGGCAGTGTGTTGTGCCCTTGGTGTCATGTGTTACCCACAGAGCACGTATCGGTGAACTGCAGAAGGTAGTGTGAGGATTGCAGTCTATAGAGGGTGAAAGCCCTGACATTTATTAACTTCATATCCCTCATAGGACACATGTTGCAACAGACCCTGTTACGACAGTACATGTATGAGGTTAACACAGCAATATGTCAATATATGCTCTTTGTATGTGCTTCCAGCCACAACTCTGTCAACCTTAGTACATATGTCATGGATTGTGAGGTGCATGTGTGCTGTACACCATCATAAGTGTCATCATATCTGATAGCAAGCCTGGGAGATATCAGACTGCTGCACATTATGTACAGTATGAGTAATATTTGCTGACATTACCAGGATATTCCATGGTCATTTGTACAGTACTGAGGACTATGTAATTACGGCAACTGCTGACAGTGAGTGTATTGTAAACATGTTTTTTAGCCTGTGTACAGACTGTGGTAGATGTCATTGTTATAGGTTCCCATCCTATCTGATGTTACATGCTGCTCCACTGTATGTTATCATATTGGTTTACATGTTTGTATGGCCATACACACACACATGTCCCATACCACAGACAGACAGCAGACCACACCGTGTAGCAGTCCAGAATATGTAGGGTTAGTCTGTGAGTGGCACATATGAGGATGTTGCTGAACAGATAGTCCATATACTGTACTTTTATGCTAGCTTATCATATGTGGCTGTGGCTGTGTTCACATTGGATGTGGTTATGCACTGTCACACAGCTGTATCATACCCTGTGGTGTGGCATGCCTGCAAAGCCTGCTATATATGCAGGTACATGTGCATTCTCCCATAGGAGATGTTAGCTAGTGATGAGCCAGTCTGCCTGTAGCCTGCACAGTGCATTGTTACATGTCTAGCAGCTTAGTGTACTTATCCAGTGAGATGTCATGTGGATATACTTGCCGGATGTACTGGTGCCGGGTCTCCCTTAACAGTCATGTATGTCAGACAGAGCAGTGGGATGCTGTACAGATGTATGTCACTATCTAATGGGTAGTATGTGGCCTTGGCACCCCTGTACCAGCAGTATTATGTGACAGGCCATACAGAGGTGTGTGACTGCATACCCATAGTGGCATATGTATACCAGCCTTTATGTATTATACCCATCTACATGACTGTTAACATCCATATTGCCTTGCATGGTACACATGTTTAGCACTAAGCGGTTCTGTGTATACCTCCGTATTGTAAGGAGTGTTTCAGAATATCCACATATATTGGCCAGTATCTGTGCTGCAGTCCACGGGGGCATTACATGCTAGCAGTGATACTTTGCCAGGATGTCCTTAGGATGTCAGTCAGTAGCCAATGGCACACATGTGGAAAGCAGATGTGACCTCTCACACACACCATGTCTGTGAAGACAATCACAATCACAGTATCAATAGACTACCAATATACCTGCTATGTATACCTGACATCCACTTGCACTACGACGTTGGGACTATAGGGGCTGGGTTAAGTCTACACTCCATGTCCAGGACATATGGTGAGAACATCTGTACATATATACATCCAGATATATATCTATGATTACAGATATACATATTGACATATATAGATGGGTATGTATAAGTACATGTGGCTGCCCTACACAGGTGTTCATGGACAGCTGCAGACCATACCTGGCAGGGTGTGCAGTTCACTATCAGTGGCCATAGACACATGGATTGTGCCTGCCAGTGGTTCCGCGGGCAAGTGCAGGTACTGGCATTGGAGTGCTACTCTAACCTGCTGATGACATTTGTCCACTAGTATCACATCACTCCTGGGACTGGCCAGGACAATGTGCATGTGGCCTGCTGTGGTGTGGTGTGTCCAGCACACCCCCCCTCACTCCCTGGGCTGCTACTGCCACTATGGGAGCCCCTTGGTGTCCTAGCACACCCAAGCTAAGTGCCAGCTGTTGGTGTTGCTGGGCCACGTCCAGGTGGGCGTTACCACATCCCCAACAGATGTCAAAGCATGGACACACCACGGCTGATAAGGGACATGCCATATATCCGCTTGCTCATTAGTAGCACGGATAGCAGCTGTCACTTCACGGAAGTTGTCGCCTACAGTAGCAAGTGCAGCCCTCTGCAGCCTAAGGCCCTGTCTGGTGTAATGCTCAATACATGCCTGTGCTGCCATTATAGCCTGGAACATGCGTCTGATGGTTGCAGCTATGTCGCCTGTGCCAGTGGAATAATGTCCAACAGCCCTATCACTGGCACCCTGGAACATCCATCTATGTGGCAGCCTGCCGGACATCCAGCTATGCCTGCTGTGACTGGACACAGTAGGCATGGTTACCACACTATCCTGTGCAATGCCACTGAATGCCAGCTGTCCCTCAGCTATGGTCACTGGTGCTGCGGTGTGTATAGGCACTATAACTGTGTGCGGGGGTGAGGTGGCTAAAAGGGGGTTGTCAAATGTATACGCAGTGTCGGCCCCTGACATCCCCACCTGTGCCTCACCATTTTCATCATCAGCATCATCATCATCATCATCAGTGTCTGTATGGACACCTACCTCAGACTGGGTGTAGGAGGGACCCTGAACCACCTCACCACCTGTGGGGGAAAACAATAACTGCACTTTAATACCTGTACAGCATTGTTTAACAGTACACACACACACACACATGCACACACACACACACACACACACACACACACACACACACACACACACACACACACACACACACACACACACACATACACACACATATCTCTGTACTGCCTATGTCCATGCCTTTACAGACAGCCTCATGTATATGTCCATGTGTTACCCCATCCTGCATCACACTTGTTAACATACACACATTGCTACCACTCATTAACATCACAGTCCTCTAAATGCCCACACAAGCAGCCACATCACAAGCGGCCACAACACAAGGCCTGTTGCTACATTACCTGCCTGACCTGTGTGTAGTGGAGTATCATTGTCCCAATGCTGTCATTCAATATGCACCCTCTGTATGGCTGGAATGATGTGCATGGCCCCTACTTGTGTGGGCTACTATGTTGCAGCCATAATACCTCCCACTGGTGTGACATGTGTATCTAATGCTCAGTACATGTGGGATATAATGCTCTGTCAGCCCATCAATTGTCAGCTGTAATATGTGGATACACTCCCTAGTGTTAACTATTCCTTCCCCAATGCATCTGTAGAGCTGCATACATGGGCTGTAGGTGACCTCTCCACTGACAGCAATATTATGTGTGTACCTGGGGTCTATCTTCCCTCTGGATGCCTGGTCCAAGCTACAGGATATATTATACTATGTGCTGTCCTGTGAGTACATGACAGATATTCCTGATGTGCAATGTGGCACTCCATGTCCATGTTCTGCACAGTCACAAAGGGAGGCTACAGCCATATGAACACCCCACAATCACAAATGTGCATACATGGCCACACACACATGTACACACACATCATACATGCATCTACCTCCCACCACTTCACCAGAGTGACCATGCAGGCAAACTAACTAACCACCAGGATGCACACACACACACACACACACACACACACACACGCACACACGCACACACGCACACACACACACACACAAACACACACACATATGCAGGTGAGAATGCACAATGATCGTACACACAGTCCTCCAATTACCCATCTGCCAACATGCAGAACATATGGTACATGCGGTTCAGCTATACTCACACCATGCTAGCAGTGGTATACATGTGTATGATGCATGTGCTGTGACTAGGTGATGCCCCTTCCCCTGGATTCCTCTGCACCCATGTACACATTATTGCTGTGCACCTGTTCTGCACCCTGCCATGTACTGTATTCAAAATCTCACAGGTGTCCAACCCATTGCGGAATGTGTATTACCATGTCACTTATGCCAGCTGTACCTCTCAAAGCCCCTATGTGTTTCAGCAACACATACCTGGGATAATATATGGACCATTGTCAATGGTGAATCCTGGATGCCTGATTTACAGCTGTCAACATCAACAGACCATGTATGGTCACTGCAGAAATGCTTACACTGAAAACCATCACAGCATACCATGGCTATGGGGGGGTGTACACACCATCATCGCTTTAACACACACATCTGTGATCTGGCATGGGACCACGGCACTGCAGATCTTAGCTGTACACACACCCGGTATGTAACATATGTCCTGTACATTCACATGCAGTGTTTACAGATTGTGGTAGGTGTGCGGCTGCTGACCACGATGCATACACACCATGTGGGGATGTGTGTGCACACCCTTATCGTGATGGTTTATCACACCTCTTGTGTGAACTACAGCAGTCACTGCTCATGGCAGGGGTATACCGGCGTGGGCCTTCCACAATTGCCAGTGAATGTTCAGCCTACTCTGCACATGTCCCCCTATTCTGCATGTTTGCAAGGTCCACTCATGCACATCCCATGGTATTCACACAATGTCATCACTATTGCAGTGTGGGTAGGGTTATAGCTGCCAGAGGTCCTGGACCTGGCTATATGCAGATAGAGCCATTCCTACCATCCTTAGGATCCCTGCTGCAGTGCACTGGTGTTTCATGCTGAGAACCCCCCTCAGCATTTATGCAGATGCATGACAGGTAAGCCCTACACATATGTGTTGGCTTGCAGTGTCCCATAAACTGCACACCACATGTTGCAGCTTAGACCCAGCTGATAATGTGTACTAGTGTAATGTTGTATGCCATAGTGTATCTCAGCAACAGTTCGCATTGCCCTACAGTATGTACACTGGTGTTACACTGTATATGGGTGTTGTCCAGAACATGTCGCTGCTGTAGGCCATATCTACCAACAGTATGTTACCCTCTGTGGACACATTCTGCAATGACAGGATGTTAATTGTCATGCAAGTATGTGACATACTCTTTCAATACCCCATCATATCCACCCCTCTGAGAACATGCATTTCACAGCCACAATACATGCACATGTACAGCATGGATTCAGGGTAGGTATGTTAGATGTGTGCATGGAATATTACATCACCATTACAAGTCTGGTGTGTTGGCATGCATCTACATAATACATACTCACCAGCTTCAGGCTGCTGCCTTGCTGTTACCCCAGAGAGACCTGCATAAGTGGGCGAGAGATGCAATGTCAGTGCTGGGTGCAGTACTACCATAAATCTACTTTAAATACACACAATACTACCACATCTGGACATCTGATTATCACTATAATGCAGCAACACATTATCATTTTCAACAGACTATACACACAACTCATTAGGTATGGCTACAGCTTAACTACCGTTTGGACAGATTGTGTAGTGTACCACACCTTCTGCTATGTGACTGTAGCCATGTCCCCTGTGTGGACACTAACATTGCAGGCCTGTTACAGACTATTCACTTGCATGCCATTGTCAGGGCCACTATGGTTACATATATGCCAGTGGTATGGCTGCTCTGAGATTGCTGCACATCTGACAGTCTGTGTTATAGGGAGGTTCTATACATGCTGTTGGACATGTACTGGGATTGTGTAGACTATTACTACCTACATATGTACTATGACAGTGACACATTAACATGTATATGTTCCATTGGCCAGCTGATCCACCTCCCCACATCCATCTGATTAGGATACCTGGCCACATCACATGTGTGTGCAAACTGGGGCCTCCTTGTGTACTGTTACAGCCATACCATTAGGTGGAACCACCCAGGGGATATTGGCCCACCCCCCTCAGCCACACACCAACATGTCCCTGTCCCCTGAGCTCAGATATGGGTCTGTTCCATACCAGGCTCCACAGACACATGAGGGATGTGCTACATATGTCTGAGGCATCCAGTACACATTCACATGGCCAACATGCTCCCCCTGCTCAGCCACCAGACCTGGCACCTTCAGGACATGGACTGCTGTTGTGAGTGGGAGTTGGAGGGACCTTGTTCCCATTGTGGCCATATTGGGGACCATGGGGTGTCCACATCACAGACGACACACACCATCCATGGTGTTTACCCACCACGTGTCACATACCACTCCTGTAGACTGTCCTCTATATCTACCAATCCTGACCACCTCCAAGTGTGTATCTGCCATACTTCCCCATATTCCCATTGCATACTTCACAGGCGAGGGAACTGTGGTGCTAGGACAGGACTAACATGTTACATACCCATCCATGGTGCACACACTGCCAGCTGTATATATCTGTCTGTATTGCTATGTGTGCTGTTGCCTCACACATAGCACACATCACTGTGTTAGTGATATAGGGGACATGTCTTACCATACATATCTGTCTGTGTGTGTGTTTGTACAGATGTTGACATTTGCATATTGGTATTTATCTATATGTGTGTAGATACATGTGACTACATATATATGTCTACACATGGGTATATGTATATTTCTGGACATACATGCTGATATACATATATATCTTTAAATATTATATATCTGTGACATATGTACACATATTTATACCTATATGTGGGGTACATTCAGACATCAGCTCCACAATCTCACAGCACCTTCCTGCATAGCTGCACTGTTCTGCCTTGCTAAAACACAGACAGGTGCTACATATAGACATGGCCTGATATTAGGAGGGTATATGTAGGGGCCAATTGCAGGTAACTCTATAACACACCTATGGCATTCAGGCATGCTACACTACAGATTCTCCTGAGTATCCTACCAGTGGTGGGCCGTGGCTCCCACATGTCAATCAGAATGGCATTACTTGCACCACCAGCTATTGGCCACGTAATATACATACTTCCCATTACACAACACACAATATGATGGCTTACATCTTGTCTACCAATTCTGACATGCACAGTTAACTGCTATGGCCCACTACACACAGGAACAAACACTGTTGTCCATAGCAGTTGTTCTTTTGAACATCATCACAACAACACCTGATGGCACATATAAATCATGCCACATCGTCTATCCCATTATGATGGACCAGGTACTACATTCTATTTCATGTATATACCTCACATACCTGATGTGGAAATGATGTCTTCTTGAATGCCAGCTAAACTGCTGTGAAGTCAGCTTAAGAGCTGTTTTTTTTTTTTTTTTTTTTTTTTTTTTGCTTCCTCTTAATATCTCTCTCTCTCCCTCCAATAAATGGATTGAGCAGCTTTGAATAGATTGCAGTTTGGCTTTAGTATGTGATGCACATTATCAGGTGATGGCCTCTGCACCAATCGGTATCCTCCACTTGCTAACTGCATGCAGCTTGCTGTGTAGTACTTCCAATTACCACTGTCATGGTAACCACCTACTATAAATCCCCACATCATGTGGCCGTGGTTCCTTTACCTTTGCTGTTTGATTGACATCCTTCCTGTGTGTGGGCATCAGTGTTACAGACAGCAGGTAGCAATACCTCTTACAGGAGAACCAGAACACTCAGGCCAGCTACATTTTTGTAGAAGGTTCCAAAACTGCAGACAGAGTGTGAGTAGAGTCGTGCTATGCTTTGTATAGTACTGGTGTTACAGGGTGTGTGTGTACATACTAGTTTACCTTGGAATGCAGTCTGTCTGCATATCTCTCAACTGTGGGCATATACTCTTGGTGGCCAGAGGTGAGGTGTGCCTATCATGTTTTGTCTGTCCACCACACAGGTTCTGTGTCAGGTATTTCACTGGTAGTGTGTGTGTTGAGTGCTATCAGTACATGGCTGCATCCATTTATGTTTCTAACTTCAATTCCCTGACTAAGGGTATGTTGCACACTATCCTGTAACACAGAGACTTGCTTAGTGTATGGCAACAGTTGTTCACATATGGGCCTGTGTTCCAGCCTCTGTCCTCCACCTACATACCAAGCTTTGCACATATGACAAGCAGTCAGGGGTTGTTCTTTAGTGGGCTGTGAGTATATCACACTGCCAATGCTGCCATCAGTCCACTACTGTTGTATCCCCCACACATACAGTGGGTCTGAGGCCATATATGTGTGGGCTTCACCTACACAATACATGTCTGCCCTTATGCAATCCAGAGGCAAGTGTATGTAACAAGAGTATATGGGCCTGTATTAATGAGTCTATGGGGGATGCACTCTAAATACCCTAGGCTGTTACAAAATGTGGGGGTATCAGTGGTGCGCTGCCTTAAGGTATCTGGATGTACAATACCATACACTTCACCTATATTTACACAACTTACATACATTGGGTTAATGCAGGCCTACTGCCTCCTGCCATACAGACTCTTCTGTTTGTCAGTGTGCTTGTGATGGTGTCAGTTATGCCTTGGTATGTAACAGTGACATCCCATTTGGTCAACTGACGTCTTTACCACCTAGTGATTTTGTACAGATTGTAGATAGAGGCTGCTGGACTATACACCTGCATTACTTACTGTTGATAGTTTGTTATCCTGTGGCCCAGTCTGTCTTTACTATTGTACAATTTTTAGGGCTTGGCCTGGACAGCAACAGTTGTGAACCTTCCCAGACTACTGTATTAGTATAACTGTTTCACAGGTGCATTACTCTGTTTATATGGATGTCATTATCTGAACAGCTAGAGTACATGGTGTATATACAACTGTAATAGGACACAAATAAAGGTTATCCATGTCTGCAAACCTATGTGTGGTGTTTTATCCTTTGACCTCTCTGTGGGCATATGTTGCAGGCAACGATTGTCATTTGTATGGGTGGCCCATACAGTGTCCAGTTGTTAAGGTGTTAACTGTAGGCATAGTGGCTCTTCCATTGTGTGTGCACCTTCTACATATGTATCTTACTGTAAATATCTCTGCATGTGTCTGTCTAGTCACATGTATATCTGTCTATATATATATATATATATATATATATATATATATATATATATATATATATATATATATGTATATCTGTAGCTGCATATATGTGTCTATGAATATGTACCCTGGGGATGTTGATAGCTGCCATATTTTACATTTCCTATGGGAGCCACACTGTACTACATTCTATGTTACTAATACCGGCTTGACATCATACAGGTGGGTTGTAGTACTGCTTACATGCTGTGCACATGTCATGGCAGGTCCTGCTTATGTGATAAGTAACACTTTAGTGTATTGCAGGGCTGACTAGTTTGGCTGTGGGGGGGGGGTAGGCCTATTTGTACATGATGTATATTATTTTGGGGCATCCCAACTGGTGCATGTGGACATATGAGTATTTGTCAATCTACCATTGCTATCTACAGATGTATGGCCATATACATATATATCTATATATCTATATATATATATATATATATATATATATATATATATATATATGTGTGTGTGTGTGTGTGTGTGTGTGTGTGTGTATATTGCTATGGATATATATATCTGTAGATATCTACCTCTATTGATATGTTGTACCTGTTTAGATATTACTATATTTACTCACACAAATACATTTAGATGTTGGAATACATTCTCTGTACTGTTGAATAACTGGGCTGGTTGATGTTTTGAATACATTAGGGTTATGTATATCTGACATGGCTTAGTGGTAAATTACTTTGCCTATGGGGTGTGGGGTTCTGTGTTTGAGCCTAGCAGATGCAGTTTATTGTGTTGCTGGGCAGAACATGGGTCATTGGATACAGACTGGTTAAGGCATGTTTAGTTAGTTGTT
Organism: Protopterus annectens; assembly: GCF_019279795.1. Taxonomy (NCBI): domain Eukaryota; kingdom Metazoa; phylum Chordata; order Ceratodontiformes; family Protopteridae; genus Protopterus; species Protopterus annectens. Next base: position 1,517,512,472 of record NC_056728.1, read on the forward strand.
AGCGCGTTTGCGCGGAGGTCAGCCCTGCTAATCTGCCATTACATCTGCTTACATGGTGTCAGCTTCAGAGTTGCTTAACCAGTGTAGGTATTGCTTACCGCTGTGCAAATAGCCTCAGGCCCGCTTACTAGTGCTTACATATGCTTACTATTGCTTATTTATGTTAACCTGCTTACTAGTGCCTTATTCATTCGGACACTGATACTTCACATGTGCATTTCTTGCGGTACTCCATTTTGTGTATATGTATACATACATATATATATATATATATATATATATATATATATATATATATATGTGTGTGTGTGTGTGTACATATATATATATAAATATATATATATATATATATATCTATATATATATATATATATATATATATATATGCTATTTAGTGGGTTTTGCAACAAAATTATTGGTTATAATGTGCTTTGCCATGTAAAATTGTCTGTGCTACAGTGGGACTCGAACTGGGAATGCCTGCTCATTGGGCGGATGCTCTGCCTACTCCACGATTGCCGTTCATAGGTAGGTACTAGGCTATTGGCCCAAGGGCCTACGTAAGCCTAGCCAACAAGGTTCCGTGGCTTATGCACCCAAGAAAGTTATTTTCCTGTGCCACTGTCAAACAGAGACACAGAAGTGATCCCCGGGGCGTATTTCCTATTTCCCATCCACTCATCAAGATTTTTCTTGAAGAGTGCTAATGAAGAACTTTGCCTGACATAGATGGGTAGCCTGTTCCAGAGTATGGGAAGTCTATGGGATAGGAATCTATCCCTCCAGCATGTCCTGTTTATTGTGGTGACAAGATTTAGGTCCCTAGAGCATGTAGTTCGGAGGGATTGGGTTTTCTTTAGGTGTAGCATGTCCAACAGCTCTGGGTTTCACATAGCTTTATATGTTAGGCAGAGATCCCCTCGGAGTAAGCAATATGCTACAGAGTAAAGCTGGTGTTTGGTGAGGCAGTCAGTGTAGGGCATTTGTTTGAGACCAGTAATCCTCTTTGTGAGGTACTTCTGTGGTCTTTCCAGCTGCTGCAGATGTCCTGTGAGGTACATTCCAAAAGGAGCATTGTACTCTATAATGGGTCTAATGAGTGTCGAGTAGAGGGGAACAATGATCTCTTTGTTCCTGGATGAGAACCCTTTTATGATGAGGTGTGCCACTTAGAAGGACTTCCTGACTACTGTGTCGATGTATCTATCAAAGAGACTGCTGTCCACCTGGGTCCCAAGGTCTCTTATCACACATTCGGTGTTAAGTAGATTGTTGCCTATGTGGTAGTTCATGGGTACAGAGTTTTTACCAAAGGGGATGACACTGCAATTTTTGGCATTGAGCTTGAGGCCATGGCTCTGACATCAGGCATCTGTCTCAGTGAGGCACTTCTTTAGGATGTCCATATCATTTGGGGACATGACTATTTCTCCTAGTTTGCAGTCATCTGTGAACTTCATTAGCCAGAGGCCTTCTGTGTTAGCCTGTACTTCAGAGAAGTAGATAGCAAACAGGAGAGGTTCCAATACCGAACCCTGTGGTACTTCACTTGTCACTGGTTTGAAGTCAGATTTGGAGTCTGCAACTTTTACAGTGTGGGTTCTGTCAGTGAGCCAGTTGGCAACCCATCTTGTGACATAGGGATTTATACCTAGTTTAGTGAGTTTAGCTATAATTCCTGAATAGGGGATGGTGTTGAAAGCCTTGGCGAGGTCAAGATAGGCTGTGTGAACTACATTACCCTAATCTACGGCTTTGTTGACTGCCTCAAAGAAGTCTATCAGGTTCAGGAGGCATGATCTGCCTTTCACAAACCCAAACTGAGTGGGATCCAGAGTTTGGAGGTTACCAATGTCTTTGTTTATGAGTTCCTTGATGATACATTCCATGGCCTTGCAGACCAGGCTTGTCAGGCTAATAGGGCAATAGTTCCCTGGATCAGTGATGGCTCCCCCTTTGTGGAGTGGGATAACTGTTGCTGTGCACCATTCAGTGGGCACAAAGCCTGATGCAAGGCTATTATTGAACATGGTGCTTAAGTGGGGAGCCAGTTCATTCTGAAGTTCATGTAAAACGCAGCCTGGAATGTTGTCTGGTCCCATGGATGCTGTGTTTTTGGCTTTAGAGTGTGCAGCTTTTACCTGCGTTGTTGTGATTACAGGGACTCTGCATTCTACTTGTATAAATATGGGCCCTTTAGGGGTTGAGGTAGGGTAAAGTTAGCATTGAACCTATCTGCTAGGATGCTGGCAATATCAGTTGGTTCTGTAATTTTTATGCCGTTGTGCTGTAACTCAGAGCAGATCTGGGTGTTGCCATCGAGATTCTTGACATAGCAATAGAATGCTTTGTGGTTGTCCTTAGAATTAGTGGCAATTTTGTTTTCACAGCTAGCTTTGGAGGATCTTATAAGGGATCTCAGCTTCTTACTGAGGCTGACCAGGGAACTCCTCCACTCATGGGATTTTATTCTCTTTTGCAACAGTTTCTTCCTTCTGTTGTACAGTTTGTTTATGGCAGGGGACCACCAGATTGGCTTCCTTTTTTTGAGGGATAGCATCTTGGTACTGTTTGGGATAGCACAATCCATGCACTCATGTAAGTGCTTACAGAGTGCATTTCTATAGGATTCAGCAGTTGTAACTGTATTGTCCATCTGCATGGGTGTCATGAAGTTCACCACTTCTGTCTTAAGAAGCATGAAGTTGGCTTTGGAGAAATTGTTTAACGTGGTTTCCTTAATGGGTGGTGGGGCAGGATGTGGATATCAAGGGTGATTAGCTTATAGTCTGATCAGACCAACGAGGAGTTGACTTCAGATGTGGAACACCAGTCACTCATGTTGATAATGACTAGGTCTAAGATACTGTTGCCCCTGGTGGAGGTGAGGATTAGTTGATCCAGGGCACTGGAGTTTATGAATTCCAGAAAGTGTAGAGCAAAGGAGTTGGTACAGGAGTAGTTTTCCCAGTTAATGGTGGGGTAGTTGAAGTTGCCCATTATTAAGGTGTTTGGCTGAATCCTAATATTTTCCAGTACATCAAGAAAAGAGGAGTGGGAATCCTGGGGCATGGTGGGGGATCTGTAACAAGCTACAATTTGGATTGCAGTTTTGCCTGTAGTCAGTTGCACTTGGATAACCTTGGATGCATTATGCTGAGCAAGTAGCCTGAAGGTGTGGATATCCTTAATGAATATGGACACACCTCCGCCTTTGGTGTTTCGGTCCAGGTTACATGGCCAAAAAGTGTGGTATGAGTTATAGCCTGGTAGTGCAGGGGTGCTCTCTGAAGCCTTGAACCAGATCTCAGTCACTGCACAGATATCGATATTCTCCATTTTAAGTAATGCTTCGAGTGAGTGCATTTTGAGATTTAGACTTCTAGCATTGAGTAGCATTACCCTCAGTTTTTGCTTGCCTGTTCCTGTTACGGTGGTGAATTTGTCATTTGAACCTTACCGTTCTGCTTCATTTGCATATTTCTACCATAATGGCATACCCATGAATTCTTTCCCTGCCCCCCCAAGCTCCATGTACACAGCAAACATCCATTCTCCAGTTGCTAGCCCAGCCATAACACACCTGCACACATTGCCCTCTCTGGACATCTCGGTACTCCTCCAGTATACTGTCTCGACCCAAGCTTCCGCAGGCTCTTCATCCATGTAGTCCACGTACATATGAGCCTTGCCGTGATGGTACTCTGAGACTGGTGCAAATATCGATGTTACTCTCAATTATTGGTTCGTCCCGCCAGGGACGGACCTGTTGTTCTGTCAAGATTAGACTTAACTGGTCTACACTATTTCTCCCACTGGTAGCATCCTGCCAGGGGTTTGAAAAGCAGCGGATTGCTCACACACCTGGTCAGCCTCATTTCCCAGTTCTGCAGAACCAACGTCCCAGGTTTGACATTCTGTGCATGAAGCATGCCCACACGCCCCCACGACGTGCACCGTTATTTACTATTCTCTTAAGTATTATGCAAGACTACTGTTCTCACAGTATGAATGGACAGGCACTGTTTTTATGATGCACATAGACTGTTCAAAATACTGTAATGGAACAATGTACAAATGGTTGCTGGTATTAATCTACATACTTACATGCATTTCCATATTTTTCAATGACTTTGCTGGATGATATGTTTGTGATATCAGCAGCTGTATGTGTATCTGCCATGGCTTAGTGTTAACTCAATTTGGCTATAGTGTGCAGGGTCTGGGAGTTGCAACCTGGGAGTGCAGATTATTTTGTTACTGGGCACGATGAGAGCTGTTGGCTACAGAGTGACTAAGGCACTTTTGAGCACTTGTAAGCGATTATGCACTGGTTTGCGTGAGGGTCAGCAATGCTGACCTCCACTGTGTTAGCTTCTACATTGCTTAATCAGTGTAGGCATTGCTTACCGCTGCCCTAACAGGCTTAAACCCGCTTACTCCCGCTTACCCCATACTACTTTATGTATTTATTTTATATTTGTTGATCGGAAAAATCCGACTGGATGCTTGACTATTTTCAGCAGTGGCTCAGGGAGTAGAGCTCCACATTACAACCCAGCTATGCATTATAAGTAATATGGAGGTGTTCACATTCATAGAGAGTAATATACTTAACATAGCTAAGCAACATATTCTTCATGCTTAGTTTACGTTAACATGTTGGTATTACTCATGCTTACGTCAGGTTTACATGTCAGGTATGACTGTTGACAATGGTCAGTTTAAGGTAGAGTTAGATTCCAGTTTAACAGTTCTGGATAGGATACAGTCAGGTACTCGGGTTACGATTTAGTTATTCCATACCTGTGTGGTAGAGTAGAAAGAATAGTGAAGGAGTAGGTAGGTAGGTTGAGGGGGCAACATTGTAACTGTACAGTAGGCTGTGGGAATAATTGGTAGGGGAGCAATAGGGATGGTTTAAAGGATGTTGGGATATGTATGCGAGGCAGGACAAGAGGTGTCAGTTTCAGTGGTTGATGTAGGGGTACAGAGTGTAAGATGGGGGGGGGGGATTTAGCCAGGTGGTGAGCATGTGCTGATCCAAATGTGCTTGAGGTGTTCCTTCAAGTGTTATTTACATGTGTCCTTTGGGACAGCTGAGTTAATACATATGGGTAGGGAGTTCCAGATTCTGTCAATATAGTTGGAGAAGAGGGTGTCATCTACTTGTAACTGTAAACTTTAATAGACATGAAAAATGGGTTGATAGGTAAGTGGTGTTAAAGGGGCACAAAGAGGGAAAGATAGTAGGGGAAATAGCCAGGGATGTGCAGGAAGGCTGAAGGGAAGGTCCACAGCTAGCCATTTATTCTACAGCAACAGCTGTGCATATACACTGAATTTGAAGGTAGATTTGGACACTCACACCCCTGGGTGGGGAGATAGGACAACAATTATAATCTGTGACGCCTGTTAGAATGACTTACATGCCTACAGTGGGGTGCTGCGACCATGTGTTCTTTGGTGTTATTTATTGGGTTTTGCAACAACAAATCTGGTTATACCGTGCTTTGCCATGTAAAATAGACTGTACTGCAGTGGGACTCATACCTTGAATGGCTGCTCATTAAGTGATAGCTCTGCCCAATTCACACTATTGTTTACATCCACAAGGTGGTCTGATTAGAACCACTTCAGCCAACACCTGCACGTCTCGACGCATAATTTCATACCCATAGTCCCCCCCCCAGCTCTCCACTGCAGCACTCATCCTTTCTCTGGGTGCAGGTCGGGACTAACCACACCACTACACACTGCCTGCTCTCCACTTCTCTGGACCCATCTCGTACATTGCCTTGACCCATGGGTCATCAGGCTTTCCCAACCTTGTAGTCCGAGTACATACACACCCTGCCTTGATGAGTCAGTATGTACTGACGGGAATCCAAATAACCACAATTTTTGGGTTGTCCTGCAAGGGATGTTCCTCTCTTTGTTTCTAGATTAGACTTAGTGGGTCCACAGTGTTTCTCCCACTGGTTGTATCCTGCCTGTGGTTTGGGGAGCAGTGGATTGTTTACTTTGTGTGTTTGTTTGTATGTTTCACCTGTTTGGCTGGGGGGGTAACGGTATGTGTTACACGTATGTTGACTGGGCCCCTCACCCCTATTGGCGGTGCCTGTGGTCATATATGTCATTCTTATCTGCTGTCTCATATCATAGATATATATCTGTGTATATATACACACACACACACACACACACACACACACACATGCATATATATATATATATATATATATATATATATATATATATATATATATGGTTCCCATTCAGAAGCCTGAAACATCATAAGCCTGAAAATCAAAATCCTGAAACCAAAAGCCTGAAAATTCAGAATCCTGAAAACTCAAAATCCTGAAAGCCCAAAATCCTGAAAGACCAAAATCCTGAAACTCAAAATCCTGAAAACACAAATAATGCTAATATGTCGCTATAAAGACACTAATATCTACCAACTGACCCTGACCCTAACCCTAACCCTAAGGTCCATCACTATCGCACACTCACCTGACCCGCGCCCTAAACCTAACTCACTTAAACCGCCCCTAACCCCAATATTTGTCACTATTGCATACATGCCTAACCTGCGCCCTAACCCTAACTCACTTAAACCGCCCCTAACCCTAAAATAAAACCAACCACACACTTACCTGACCCCAACGCATGACCTAACACCACAGGGCTAACAATAGCAAAGCCACAATGACATCAGTATGTCTATTTTGTGTTTTCAGGATTTTGAGTTTCAGGATTTTGGTCTTTCAGGATTTTGGGCTTTCAGGATTTTGGGCTTTCAGGATTTTGAGTTTTCAGGATTCTGAATTTTCAGGCTTTTGGTTTCAGGATTTTGATTTTCAGGCTTATGATGTTTCAGGCTTCTGAATGGGAACCATATATATATATATATATATATATATATATATATATATATATATATATATATATATGTATGTATATTGCTGTATTTATATCTAATGACATATAGGTGTATGAATGTCAGCATATGGATATATCTATATGTGGATATTTATATATATGTATGTCTATATATGTATACATATGTAATGCAGGGAGGGTGAGGTATATATCTGTTTAGTTACAGATATATATACACACTCACACATACATCTACATATTTAGCTACATCCTGTAATGTTGAATGGTATTGCTGGATGCTATGTTTGCGGAAACATCAGGGTTATGTATATCTGAGGTGGCTTAGTGGTAAATCACATTGCCTATGGAGTGCAGGCTCCTGGGTTTGGGCCTTGTAGGGACTGTTTAATTTGTTGCTGGCCAGAATGAGGCCCATTGGATACAGAGTGGTTAAAGCACTTTTATGTTGTTGTCATTGGGTTTGGGCGAAGGTAAGCACTGCTAACTTCTGATGACATCCGCTTACACATGGTTAGCCTCTCTATCGCTTACTCTGTGTAAGCACTCCTTCCCGTCGTGCAAACAAACTTGCACCTGCTTAGTTGTGCTTATTTATCCTTACTACTCATCTATTTTCCACAGTAATAGTCTACTGGTTCTTGGGGGGGATGGATTTGGCAAGTGTATATGGTTATCATTCATTACACTGTTTCCTACTCCAGTTCACACATGTATGTTAGTTTTAGGTTATACAACTAAATATATTGATCATAACAGTATTTAACATGGAAATAGAATGTACTGCAGTGGGACTTGAACTGGGATTGATTGCCCGTGACGCAAATGCTCTTCCCACTACAATATTGCTGTACTGCTTCCTTTGCACATATCCTGCTTTTTATCCTCCTTTTACTATTTCAGCTACATTAACCATAGCTAAGCGATGGGCACACCCGCACAACTACAGTTAGCTTTTATTGGTGTTTTAAACACTATAGATGGGTTTCATCTTTTACTTTATATGTCTTGTTGATGTTGTACGCATGGGGGTCTGTTGGTGGGGATATGTGGACACCTGTGAGCTATCTCACTCATTTCTTACCAGTTTCTGCTGTTCGACATTGCAGAGGCATGTTTATTCTGAGGGCCCTGCTTTCAGACACGCCCCCTGCACTCGTACATGCTCCATGTAAGCCTAGGAGCTCGGCCAGCATGCCTTCATTACTATGTATGGTGTGCTGCCATCCTGCTCCTAAATGAGTGCTTCCATGCAGGACTAAACTAGTCCTGCATGGAAGTTTAGTAAATTCGGGGGATTGTCTTTGCCTTCACTGGAATATCTTCAATTAAGAACTATTTTAAGGTCTTGGGTCTACTATATGAATTCCTATGGTATCTGTGTTATCAAAACAAAATATTTGTCTTCTGCAGCAGAGGTTTAAAAATTCCTTACTGTGTCATATACTGCAACACAAATGAGGAGAGTTCCTAGAAATTGCTAGTATTCTTCAACAATGGAAAAATACTTTAATGGAATGAACTAAGTTTAGAGAACTTCCTGCCATAAAATTAATGTGCGTTACACAGGTGGGAAAATGCCTGACAAGTGTATGAAAAGGAAAAGTGGGAAGAAAATGGACCTCAGTAGATCTGATGGGTGCTGAAAATGTCATTGCAGTGAGGGTTCATTTGATGTGATGATGTGACGTTGTCCAAAAGCACAATGAGATGTGACTGTCATCAGGGCACAAGTTAATACTGAAGCATATTAAGTTCTACATGAATACATTCACATGGCTACAGCACGTTATGCTTACCTTACTTACTTATAATTTCAAGCATATGAAGACTTTTCAAAACATTACTAATGATACGTATATAGGTGGAAAATAAGCTTTATTCATTTTTCTGTATGAGTTATGAAAGTGCAGATATGCAAAAAGTATAGCAGAAATATTTTGAGATTTGCTTGCCTGATGAAAAGTAACTCATTTGTTTTCTTTTCCTATGTTTTCTTACAGCACCATATTCTGCATTTATCATACTCCGCATGTCCCCTTTATAGTTTTAGTTTAGAAGCTGGTTTTCTTTAAAGTGGCTTATTATAGCATTACAATTTTGTGCTACTTACTTGAAATTGACCTGTAAATTCCCTGAGCCTCTGCTGAAAAGGAATTATATGACCATTTGGACATTCCCAGTAAACATATCAAAACAAATAAATGAATTTTTGTATTCAGGTCTTGCAATTATGGTGTATGAATCCCCAAAATTCTAAGCAATGAAACGCATAAACATTTTTGTTATTATGATCAAAAGCAGTCAGCAACCCCCCCCCCAAAAAAAAAAAAAAAACAGCAGTAAATAAGCTTCTCTGTGTAGTGTGGGCAAAGTACACAGCACTGTGCAGTGGTCTGCACTTCCTACGTAGCCACAAATATTATCTTCTATATCAGAGTGCACACTGGAAAATGTGTGTGTGTGAGGGGGTTGACATAGGGGTTAATGTTTTAACCTCATAGATGCAAAAAAACAGAGTTTGACTCTGACCCCTGATTATTGGCTAGATTTACAATAGTCTGCAGACTAATAGCTTAGTATTTACCTATGAGCCTATGAATATTTTTCCATTGCAGTAGCCACACCAACCATCGGCTAACAGAAATATCAGTGCAAATAAGAAATACATAGGCATCACCTGCCAACATCAGTGTATTGTATACTTCAAACATTTCATTTTATTATGTCTGTTAGACATTAACAATTTTAAAAAGTATAAAAAATGTTCAGCATGACTAAAACAATTCAAACACGGAAAGCTGTAATTATAATTAAAGTAAATGAAACATTAATATCATTACTGTGAGCATTTAACATCTTTTTTAAAATAAGATTAAAAAACAAAAGCATGTTTATAACATAAAATCAGACCATTCATTGTTTATTAAATAAAACCATATCGGCGACCCCTAACCGGGAAAAGCCGAAAGACACAAACAAACAAACCTATTGCAAAAAACTACTACAGGCCACAATAGCCAAATAATCTGACACTAACACATGGATACAATGAAATTTTAACCATATTATGTCATACTATAATTTCCTATATATAATTATATATAATTAACTCTCTGTAGAGTAGCTCTATACTATGCTCTGCATTGTCCTACCCTATCCAACGTTAATTCTCTGTCCTTCCTATCTTTATCTTTACACCTTTCTATCCTAGCTGTGTCTTATTCTATGTTTCTTACTTACACAGCATAAGTAGCCGTTATCATTACTACATAAACACCTTACACCTCTCCATACAATTAACACTGATTTTACATAGCCTAGGTGGCAGGCAGGATATCCCTTCTCTGACTGCAACAAATTAGGTTCATACGTGTGTACACTAGACTAACAACCATTTGGGTCTTTATAAGCCTAGCATTACATCTCAAATGTGTCCTGTATGTTTTTTTGAGCATTAGAAGTTATTTTATAGGATATATCTAAGTTAGGGTATGACTGCCTCTGTCCATAAAATACATAAGTGCTAGATCTTGGGGGTGAGATAGAAATTTCCTATCCTTTGGTTCAGGTAAAGCTTGAACAGGGTTAGCAAAGAGCTCTGTTTCACATGGATGGGAAGCATGTTACAGAAAAGCAGAATTCTCTGAGTCATATGCCTGTCCCTCCAACATGCCCTATTTATGCTGTAATTAAGGTTCAAGTCACTGGATCTAGCAGTTCTGATGTCATTGGTTTTGCAAATGTGCAAAGTCCATCAGAGTGGGATTCAAGGATGCTTTGTATGCCAGGCACAGACTGTCTATCAACATTGTGATGGAACAAGATATTAAGATGGGGCTTTCAGTTGATCTGCGCAGGACATGCTGTTTGCCCCCTTATTCTTTTCTAGAATAATCTCTGTGGACATTCCAGTTGGAGCTTGCTCTTGGTCAGGTAATTACTGTTGGGCACAGTACTCGATGATGTGTCTGATGAAGGATGAATACAAAGGAATGATAACCTCCTTGGACCTAGATGCCATGCCTTTGCTTATAAGTAGAGAAATATAGAAGGATTTTCTTATTACCTTAGACACATGTTAGTCAAAAAACAGATTACTGTCCACATATGTCTGCAAATCCCTGACTACTGGGTCCACTTTTTGTTCTTGACATTGAGTTTTAGCTATGACTTTCACATCAGTCATTTCTATGAGTTATTCCTTTGTCTAGGATGATAGTGTCTTGTAGGATTCTATGGCTGCACCTAATTTACACTTATCTGCAAATGTAGTCAGCCAGAGGCCTTTGACTGCTCTCTATCCTTTATCAGTCATATAGACAACATTACAAGCAAAGTCCTCTCTTGATTTAAACTTTGGTATAGATTTTATCACTTACTGAAGTCTCAAGCTAGAATTGCTCTGACTAAAAATGTTCTCCCCCCCCTAATCTGGAATATGGCTTCACACTTTTGACTTTCTATTCTTCCTACAATAATACATGACATAAAATTACTGAAAATAAAATCTGTAGGTTTGCACTTCTTGTAGATGGATGAGCTCACCACTGTCTTTTTCTGTAGGAAATAAAATGGTTTCCAGAATCAACTTCTTGATGAGTACCTTGTGGTTCAAAATACTAAAAGAGGGATACTGCCTACCCCTAAAAAGACTCCTCCTTATTTGAGAAACAACTTACTTCCTTAGACATTCCCAAATGTACAGCATCTCCTTACACAGATGACTCTTTAAAACAGTCTCAGGTGAAAGAACTTTTTCCAGACTTGGATCTGCACAGAATAGCAATCTTTCCTCTGAAGTAAGGAATACAGAAACTCTTACGTTCAAAGCACTGCTCAATGAATACCTTGTTAATGACTCTAACTGAAATGCTTTAAAGGTGATGGGTAATTCACCTAATTATTCTGCCATTTACTCCTGTTCTTCGTCCATCAGTTGTTAAAGTAGAACTTTTGACAGTAGACCCTGTACAGTTATAAGCTGTATATGTTATTTGCATTTGTAATATGCTGCCGAATCACATTGTTCATAGACATAGGTTAATAGAAACTTACTAGGAGTGTAGCCTTGCATTCCTATGAAATTGCTAACTCTAAAATGCATATCACCTATATCCAATATCACCTATATCCATAAGGGGTAACAACAGTGATAATCCTGGGATGAACTTCTGGTTTTCCATCTATTCATCCATATTACATTTGAATAGAGTAAGTGAAGCATTTTACTTTATGTGGAGAGGAAGACGATTCCAAAGAAGTGGTATTCTCTGTGATGCAAATCTACTCCTCCAGTATGTTCTATGTATGTTGTAGAAAAGATAACGATGTCTTGAGCCAGAGTTTATGCCACTACTGTACTTTCATATGTGGAAAAGATCTAAATGAATAAGGTCTGTTGAGGCTCTGACCATCAGGTAGAGATTACAACTCAATAGAATGTATAATACTGGGAAGAGGGACAGCGTTTTAGAATGGTCAGTGTAAGTTTTTATGATTCAGGCCCTTATTTATTTATTTATTTTGGTGACAAAGTTGTATGGTCAATCAATTTGGTTTAAATGTTTGTACAGACACATGCTGAATGGAGTATTATAGTCAATGACAGACTAATAAATGCCAAATACATTAGAATGATCACATCCTTAAAATTGAACACGACACTCTTACTCATAAACTGTGCAATAAAAAAGGAATTTTTTCCAATAGTGGATACATGATGATTGGAGGATAATATTTTGTCCCCATAGGTTTTCATGTGCCTAACCACCAGATCATTTTTCAGGGGTGTGTTGGAAAGGTGGTAGTTGCAGAGTACATCATGCTTGTGAAAGGAGACTATTGCACATTTTTAGCAATTAGTTTTAGTCCATGCTGATGACATCAGGTATTTGTTTGGGAAAAGCCCTCTTGAAGGAGTTTGGTATCCTCTGGAAAGTTTATTGTGGCAACAAGTTTACAATGATCTGCAGACGTGGTCAGCCATAAACAATTAGCATTAGCTTTGACTTCTGCGAAATAAATGCCAATGAGGAAGTCTTTTGGAGGAGATAGAGTCACCTAGCCTCAATCCCTGGGTTCTATCTGTGACCTGTTTAGACATATAAAGAGAAACTTAGGGATTAACATTTAGCTGGGAGAGTTTGTCAGCAATATCTAAGTATAGTATGGTGTCAAATTTATTTGCAAGGTCTAGATATGTGATGCATAATGATTTCCCTTCATGCATTGCTTCAATAACCTTCCTGAACAAGTTAGATTAAGCAGACAGGATCTTCCCTTGACAAAAACAAACTGGCTTGCATCAAACGTTTGTAGGATACCTATGTCCTTATGTATTAAGTGTCTTACAGATGATGCTGGTCAGACTTATGAGTCTATTATTATCTGGAACCATTGACACCCCACCTTTGTGCAATAGGATGACTGTTGTTGTCCTCCATTCATCAAGTACAAAATCTGTTTGTAGGCTGATATTGAATAGCCTCTGTAGAGGGGATAAACACATCCTGTTCCAAGCTAGCTGTTAGGCAGCCTGATATGTTATTTGGCCTCACAGAAATCTTTAACTTGTAACTGTTTTGAGGACTTTTTCTTGGGAGATTTGTGGAGGTATAGATATAGGGGCATTTGACCTGGCACTGTAGGGGGAGAGAAGAGGGGGTGAAGCTAGAGCTAAATTTACCTGCAAGTAGACGGGTTTTGTCCTGAGGTTCTGAGTATGTGATATGATTTGCTATTAACTCTGGGCTGTGCTGGGCATTGTTTCTAATGTTTCTAAAATAATAAAGAAGTCCTTAAACTTGTCTTTTGCCAAGATGGCTATTTTTACCTCCTATCTTGCTTTGGTCGATTTGATCAGGGACCAGAGATCCTCGTTAAGCTTAGCAAGAACATTTTGACACTTTGAGAGTTACATTTATTATTGGTAGCAATGAGTTATCTTTCTATTATTGCAGATCCTGCATATACTTGGGTTCCACTATAGTAGTTTATTTTTAAATTTGGCATTGCATTTACTTCGGGGAGGGGGGGGGTAGACGCATCTCTGCAGCTGTTTTCTTTACGCATAGAATTTGGTAGGGAAGAGTATTCCATATGCAGTGAGAGCATTGGTTAAGAGGAGGATGGGGAAGTTATCCAAGTAAACTCTATTTAAAGGGATTAGCCTTTGTATAATCAAAGGGTATTGTTAATGATAAGCTGGACATGGAGGGTTCTGGGTCATTAGCCTACCTAATAGGGCTTGAGGTGAAATTTTATTTTTAGAATATAGAGACACCACTACATTTAGTGCATTTGTCTTGTGTGATGGGCCTGGATGCATTGTAGGAACTGAAAGTATACACTGATGGGGTGCTCTTAATGGTATTTAACAACATCTCCATGATGATGCATATATTAATGCACTCCAGTCTAGGGAGTGAAGTTATTTGTTGAGTCTCCTAACATTGAACAGCAATAATTTTATGTTATCAGACTCTGTTTGATTATAACCAGTTGGCATAATGGTTAAGGTCTTCACCTGCCATGCCCAAGGTACAAAGTTTGTTCCTGCCCTCCAGCCAATGCCTGTTTGGAGTTTGCATATTCTGTCCTGTGTCTCTGTGGGGTTCTTCCCACATCAGAAAACACGGTGAGTGTTTCTGTGTCATACTCAACAAAGAATAGAGCTGTGGGCAGCAGCAAACACTCCACATGGTGCCCAATAATGGGAAGAGTTGTACAGGCCAACAGCTTTGAGCATCTATTGTGGGGCACAGTATCCTCAAGATAGGAGAACATGGATCACAGACTTCCTGCTGCGGCTGGGCTAGCCATTCAACAGCATATAATATGGTAGCAGTGGGAAGGTTGTATGTGCCCCTATTGGCCAGTGTGCACCCATCATAAATCCCAGCAACCATGGGTCAATTAGCTACTGGCCAGTTGTTGTCTAGTTGCCCAGGTCTGATGAAGTTTGTTGTAAATGAAAGTGATTAGCAATTGAGTTGGTTTTTTATAAGTTTTATCTGAAGTTTTATTATTAAAGTGTTTAAAGTTTTTTATTTTGCCATTTTTTTCCTGAGGTTATTATTACATTTAACAGCTGTTGAGTTTTATAGTCTTTTTTTGTATTATAAACTGTGAATTGTTACACTAGATTCACTGACAGGATGCAGCTTGGAAGTGGACAACATGATGATATGGAGGAGGCTGGACATCCTATGTATCCTAGAGACAATATGGAAGGACAATGTAGCAAAGCCACTTGGCTTGGGATCCAGAGTCTACTACTCAGGAGGAAGAGGGGCTAGAAATGGTGTGGGAATTGTGGTGAGAGACAGGCTTCAGAAGGCAGTGAGGGATATTATCAGCATTTGTGACAGACACATGACAATCAGACTCCAGTGTAACGATACTGCAGTATTCATAATCTCAGCCTAGGCCCCACAGCAGGGGTGGGATAATGAGGAAAAGAGTGCATTCAGACAGCAGTTGTAGGACCTACTGGATAAAACAGGACAACATGAATTGGTGTTGATAATGGGAGATTTGAATGCACATATCGAGACAGACAGACAGAACAGGATATGAGGACTGCCTGGGGCCACATGGGTGGGGCAACATGAATAAAGAAGGAGAGGCCATTCTAGACTTTTGTCTGGCAAATGGCTTGATAGTAGCCAACACATCTTTCAGAAAGAGAGACACACACAAGATCACATACAAGAGTAGTCAACATGCAACTCAGGTAGACTTCCTCCTTGTAAGGAAAGGGCACTGGAGTAGAATCAATGATTACAAAGTCATCATCAGGGCAAGAGTCAGCCCAAAGCATAAACCACTGGTTGCCACAATCAGCTGAAAGCAGTGGTCACAGAAGGTTCTTAGGTCAACAGAGATCATGCTGAAGACCTGAAAGTTGACAGGAGAGAAATCACAACAGTTCAAGGAATTACTTAGGGCTCAAGCACCCCAAGAAAAGGAGCAACTAGGTGGAGTTGATGAAGAATGGCAGTGCTCAAAACAGCCTGCATGAGGACTACAGAACTGATATGTGGCCGAGCTGGGTATAGAAATAAGATATATATGGAAAGCTGGTGGAATGCAGAAGTCCAGGAAGTCATCAAGAAAAAGAAGGAGTACAGGAAAAAGTGGGAGATAAAAAAGACCGACAAGGCTAGGAAGGAATACTGGTTGGCTAACAAAGAAGCTAAGAGAGGAGTTGTAATAGCAAAGAGCAAGGCATCCAAGGTACTCTACCAGATTCTGGAAAGGAAGTCAGTAGATTGCACAAAGAAACTCTATCAGGTTGCATGGCAAAGACAGACAGATAATGAATATAGTCAGACCCCCTTCATAAGGGATGCCAGGAACAACCTGCTCACCAGCTCACGGGACATCATAGGCAGATGGAAGGAGTATTTCCAGCAGCTTCTGAATGAAGAAAACCTCACAGAAGCTGTACTGCTGCAGACACAGCCTACAGTGAGAGAAGAGGAGCTTACCCTAGAAGAAGTAAGAATCGCACTAGAAAATGAAGTCAGGGAAAGCAGCAGGCTTAGATGAGGTCACAGTAGATATGATAAAGATGCTGGATGACATAAGGGAGAAATGGCTCCTGATGGTACTCATAGCATGTGGAGAGAAAGGCATATCCCAGATGACTGGAGAATAAGCATACTCATGCCAGTGTACAAGAACAAAGGGGACATCCACAACTGTGGGCAGTACAGAGGCATAAAACTCTTGTTGCATTGCATGAAAGTTATGGAGAAGGAGACTAATAAAGGGATATGCAGAGTAGTAGAATGTAACATGGGAGATGAGCAGTTCAGATTCAGATCAGGATGCAGCACAACTGACCTATCGTTTGTAGTGAGACATGTAGTTTAGAAGAAGCTAAAGATGAAGAAAGAGTCTAACTGAGCATTCTTAGACTTGGAGAAAGCATATGACAACGTCCCAAGAAAGCTGATTTGGTAGAATAAGTGCAGGCTATGTGCAAGTACCCAATGAGTCAAGTACGAATAGTGTTCGGTCTTGCAGAGTCTTCCAAGTGGATAGGTTGTGCACCAGGGTTCAGCTCTGAGCCCACTACTGTTAATACTGGTGATGGACTACATTAGCAAACAGATTAGTGGGAACAAGTCAACAAAGTTGCTGTATACAGAAGATGTGGCCTTACATGCAGACTCTGAGCAAAAACTTCAGCAAAGGATAGGGGAATGGAATGCAAAACTGAAGGCACATGGGATGAAACTAAGCAAAGATAAGACAGTCGTAATGGCAGCAAATTGGGGGAATCAGAAGAAACTGAGAATTGAGATAGAAGGACAGATAGTGGAACAGGTTAATGGCTTCAAGTATTTGGGGGGGGTGGGGTTAGGAGAAGGGAAGTCTGAATGAAGAGGCCAAAGCTAGAATCAGAGGAGCTGCAGCCAACTGGCATAGAGTCTCCGGTGTAGTGAATGACAGAAGTATGTCAAAAAAGCTGAAAAGCAAGGTGTACAAAGCAATGTACAAAGCAGTGGTGCAATCAATATTACTGTATGGTACAGTAATATGGGTAGTAAAGTCAGAGCAGATAAGGAAGCTAGAGGTGATGGAAATGAAATACCTGAGAAGGGTGGTAGGATGCACATTATGGGACATATGAAGAAATGAGGACATAAGAACAGAGGCCAAAGTAGCTCCAATTGCAGAAAAGATCAAAGAGAACAGATTACAGTGGTTTGGACACATGCAGAAAAGCAGAAGACAATCTAGTGAAGTAGATTTGGCACAGACAGCAAGAATGTAAGAAGAAACAAGGATGTCCAGCAAAGAGTTGGATGGACTGTGCAAAAGAAGAT
The DNA here is from genome assembly GCF_019279795.1 of Protopterus annectens. Taxonomy (NCBI): domain Eukaryota; kingdom Metazoa; phylum Chordata; order Ceratodontiformes; family Protopteridae; genus Protopterus; species Protopterus annectens. The sequence continues at coordinate 1,517,530,216 of NC_056728.1, forward strand.
CTGTGACAGTCAGTCATGAGTGTCGAAGAAGGCAGGAGTGTGGCTCTGAATCGAGAGATGGAGACAATTAACATAGTACCCCACCCTTGTGTAGATAATGAGAAGAATGGAAAAAGGGTGCTGATGATGAATGATGATAATGATGAATGATATATATATATATATATATATATATATATATATATATATATATATATATATATATATATATATAATCGACTGCCAATCATTAGCGGGCAGGAGTTCCGCTGTGGCGATCCCTAACCGGGAAAAGCCGAAAAGACAAACAACAACATATATATATATATATATATATATATATATATATATATATATATATATATTGAAGCTCCATTGAATGACACCAGGAGATGTCAGTTGTTGTCAATAATCTTTTGCTCATATTGCAGCTTCATTGTTGGTGCTATTAAAATGCCGCTCAAGGCTAGGTTCAACCTCATATATTCCAAAAGCTTTATCATATCTCTTTTCATATAGACCAGGGAGGTATGTCTCTAGTTGTTTACTGTGATGTGTAGTATGACTGTGTCATACATGTACTTGCAGTGCAAGGACATGAGTGCATGCATGATACGGCAAATCCTGGTACCCAAATGACAAATAACCATTACCCTCTCCTTACTCAGGCTTGTGATTATGCCTCACAATGGGGTCACATATGACTAGGAAGTTGGATTGCACTGTAGTTTGACTTATGGGCTTTTGAGCTGAGAGAATATGGTTTATGCATGCATAATTCATGGTGGGTGTTGCCTGAGTTGATTCTTGCTGATATTGCTCAGGGCGAATGCTTCTTAGGCTACATTTAGGTGGCCTTTAAATTTTAGGGAGGTTACATTTAACAGCTTCAGTGTTTGGTCTGTAGTGTGTGTGATGGATATTGAGTGATGTTATGTGTTACTGACAGCTGGTTTAGTGTTTGTACTGGCTTTATGTGAGAACTTTACTTCCAATAACACTGTATAAATACATCTCACTCAAAATATCCATTGCAACGATGTTGACTATACAGGCAGTTAGAAAGCACAGATCTATGTCTCCAGGTGCTTACTACTGGGGCTGAATCATAAGTAGCACCTATGAAGTTTGCAGTTGATTATTGGAGTTACTACTTGCCTGGCAGTGGAGACTGTGTTGTTAATCCAACTCCACAGAACTAGAAACCAGTAATGCATTGTTCATTTTTCCTCACCAGAAGCAAAGAGTAGCACTAATTCAAAACTGGTTCCTGAGGAAAAGTATTAACCTAGTTGTTAATGGGTTCAGTACACTCTTGTCTTTTCTTGGTAGTTACCCTGGATGGAACCTACTGCAGCCAGACACAATTTTAAACCATACAGCCAAATGTTCTCACCAAAGCTGCAACCAGACCAGTCAGTAAACTCCAGTTGACATTGCCCATTCGGAGACCAGCGTGAGTCACTAATCCTCTTACTCCTTCTCTCACAAGCAGCAAAACTGCAGGATGTCAGTTGACGGGATTCCTGCAGACAGTACCCAATCTGAGTACCCTCCACCCCATCAGCTCTTCAAGTGAAAAGGAAAAACAAACAAAAAAAAAGTCTGCTTCTTTCACGGCATACCAACCAGTTGGCCAGACACATGACATGCCCCTCCCTCCAACACTAGCCAGTAAGGTCCCATTTCTGTTCCCTGACAACCTTTCCTTTCATTTTAGAGGTAAATAAAGAAAAACATGTTTTTTTCTTTCAAATTGTAGCAACCTGTTTGCTACAAATGTTTATAACCTGCACTGAACAGCTACAGTGATCAGGATTCAGTTAAAAATATATATACATTTAATCTATAGCAAACAGCATGCTACAGTTTAGATCACACAGAGACCTCTGTAGCACTCAGCTTTAACTGAAAATACAATACCGGCATTTAAAAGCCAGTGTTGCACTAAAGATCAATCCAGAATTGGGATAATGCATCACAAGGCTAAACCACATCCCCTAACACATTGCGCCATGGGCAGCTGCAACCTTCGCCCTGCTCTAGCTATACTACTGTTTCCAGTAATTGATTGTCAATATGAAGGTCAGTAATTAAAGTCTCTCTTCTCCTTTTCTCACCAAATGCAAAACAGAAGCGCTAATCCCAAACTGATTGCTGAAAAGCCATTTACAGGGCCTCCAGTGATAGGTAGTCCAGTCCCAGATGTTGCAGATTTTAAAAATAAGCTGTAAAGGAGAGATTAATAGTCTGGCTATTGCAGTGTGCTGTAAATGAGTGGAGTGATATGAATCAGTGTCTAATGAAGGATTTAAGAGGCTAAGGGAGGTAAGCTTTTCAGTTTGATCTTTCAGTGCCCAGCAGAATGAGTAGCTGAAATGACATTTGGAATGGATTCTAAAGCAAATTTTTCAGTAGGGGCATGCACCTCATACATCAAACCTAAATGTGCAACAGTGACTGGGCAGGTTATTGAGAAAATTGCCAGGAAAACAGATTTCTCAAAGCAGAAAATAAAACACATACATAGAACTGGCAATTCTGAAAGCAGCTCTAAATGGCTGTACGTATCAGTTAGACAGCTTAAGTGCAAAGACAAAAATTAAATGACATACCCGGCTTTTTTTCTGATTTTAGAACACCAGCAGAGAGTCAAACACTGACTGTGTGTAAATTAACAAAGAGCCTTATCAGAAGACAAGGCCAAGCTAAACTCTATGTAGTTAAGTATCAGTTAGGGGAGAAATATATCCTATGAAAAGCAAGTGAAATTTGAAGCTGAAGCGTTAAAAGTTTCCCTAGACCAGGACTAATTTATCTGTCTCTCACCTAGATCTAGCATCACTTAAATCCAAGATCATCTAAATCAATAGGCCAACTGATTTCTCAAAGCAGAGAGAATAAAAATGCATAACAAGAACAGACCATGTAAAAGTCAGCTCTAAATGGCTGCATCAGTTAGTCAACGTAAGTGCAGACACAGAGAAAGGAAGAAATGAAATTACTTTCCTGGCTTCTTTTCAGATTTTAAAACTTCAGCAGGGTGTTAAGCACTCACATTGCATCTTTAGTGCGTTGTATGCACACACGTGCTGCTGCCAATTCCTTTCTACTTTCCTAAGGCATCCTCACAGCTGTGCATCAAGACTCCACCACTGTACATAATTGTATATATGTGTTTCAAGCCTAATGCTGTATTACTCCTATGGCACTGTGCCTTGTTTTACTGTATAATGCACTTCTGTTTTTAACTTCTGTGTGGTACTTTCACTATTTGTCACTGCACACCTGTGCCTAGCTCATGCAAAAAATTAGTCTTCTGACCAGTCTACCTATCCTGTTATCAAGCAGAAATAAATAAATGGATACATAAATGAAATTAAATAAATAAATGATATAGTTTTACCTTTGTGAACCCCAGATGACTCTTAATATTAATGAAATGAGTAGAAAATTATGCACTGCTGTTTAGTGTTTTTGCCATATTTATTAAGTAGAAAACAAATCAGAAGATCCATGAGTGTTTAAGTGTCCTAGTCCCTGGCATCCTGTGCAGATGAGTACTCAACACTGCAGTTGCTTATTCTTTAATCTGTCTGTGCCATGCCTGAGAGAAGACAAGTGATATGGTTTGTGGATGTAATGAGGATACTCAATGGATGTCTCTCATTTGAGGTGTACCAGGTATAACCTACTGGGAGGAGGCCCAGAGCCAGACACAGGACATGCTGGAGGGACTGCATCTCTCAACAGACCATGGACTGTAGGCCTCACACAGACTGAGGTGGAAACTTGCTGATAATAAGGAACTCCCATCTGCCTTACCCAGCTTTCTGCAACCACAACCCTCACCAGGACAACTGGATAAGGAAATGGATTGATGAATACATGATGGAAGGATGTTAACAGAGATTGCTATTCTAGAATTTCTCAGACATTTAACTTTAACATGCAACACATAAGTTACAGTTAAGATCTTTATGAAACTCTAAACAACAAAATCTGTATGGAAATTGCATTCAAATGTAGGATACTCCAGGCACAAAATAAACTATAGTGAACCAAAAGATTTTTAAGACTGACAAAAATGCAACTACCATACTTCTCGAACTACAAGTCTACAAAATGTGGACAAAGTTTAAATAATAGCAGGACATAGGCCAAAAATCAGAGACAAATTTTAAATATTGACATAAAGTTAGAAAATTTTTAGAATAATAAGTTATCATGCATTTTCTAAAGGATATGAATCTGAAACTGAACTATCTGCCATTATTTATTGACTTCAGTCTTTAATGATATGTCAAAAAAAATCACAATATATTTAAGAAACAGACCAAAACGAGAAGGCAAAAACTGGACAGTTGACATATATTGTTGCCAAAGAGAAATCAGGTAAAAGCAGAGATGAATTTTAGTGCAATCCTGAAATAGACATCACAATACTAACATAGGCACAGGGATATGAATCTTAACTCCATTGATTCAACACACATCCTGGCAAATGAATTGGGCAATGTGGCATAAAACAAAAATTGCCAATGAAAATTATTGAAAATGACAACCTCTAGATGGACATTACTGAGAGATGCAGTGCCGGCCTCACGTTTGTGAAGCCTCACTGTCAAACACAAATTGTGCATACAGCAGTGCATGAAACCTGGCTCCAGTGCACAACTAGCAGATAGTAATGACATGCTATGATAGAGGAGGATTATGAAACAGACATAGTACTGATTATCAGTGTGACTCTGGTCAGTACAATACACAGCATGTTAGACAGGCATATCTGGTTACAGCTATCACAAAAATAATTATACAACTCAGTAACACAACATAGGTGTGGAGTCATTCATATATAGCATTAATATGTATCATTACTATATATATATTTTATATATATATATATATATATATATATATATATATATATATATATATATATTATAAAATAAAAATGTTAGTATAAAGTAGAGTCATTAATAGCACAGTAGATGGACCATTCGGCAGACAGAGATGCTGAGGTTATTGCTAGCAGTTGCATGCACATGGCTACTCCACATTCCAGAGATTAAGTCTGAATGAGATGCCAAACTCCTTAAAAGCATGATGTTTGTCTCTTTTAGCTGAATTTATTTTAATTAACTAATTAATTATTTGAATTTCTTAACTGGGGTAGAGCATTGACCACAACCACCAATTTCAGTCTCTGCCCTGGACAAGTACAGCAATAAAATTAATTTATATAGAACAGCTACAGCATCAATGCAATGGGATGCATGTTGCAAGGTTAGAATAATGCAACAATAAAGCGTGTATAGTTAAGCATCCAGTATAAAAGATTATTTACATTGTACAGCTGATGGAAGTTGAAATGAACATGTATGCATTATGGGCAAGATATATACACTGTATACAAGGGAATATCTTAAGCCAAGTAATATACAATCAGAACGATACAGAGAATAACAAAGTTATTAGAGAGAGAATATGGTATACTTGGGTAATGTAACTAGGGGTATAACAGTGGCATATAGCAAGTTTCAGAAGATTAATTTATAGTTGTTTCCAGAACACTAGGTATGATGTTATTTCTCTGAGACAGAATTAATAGATTCCCAATATCTGGGGCCAAAAACAAAGAAGCAGTGATCTTTATAGTGAAGCTTGTTTTTGGGGGGCTAGTACTAAGAAAGCTGAATGGTCATGATACCTGAGGTTGTAGGATTGGGGTTGTCTGATTAGTTTTGTGGCTAAGGGGTAGAAAGCTTTGTTGCATATTAGTTTTTATAGTTGGAAGGCTAATAGAAAGATATTTTTTGGGTTTTGAAGTGGTGTTCATGCTTAGGGGAGAGAGTGATGAGCCTCCAGATTTTGTTAGTGATCAGTTGTATTTGTGTGTGACATTTGCATCTGAAACAGATAATACAAACGGAAGGCCATATTTCAGTAGATAGAGAAGTGGATACCTTTAGCAGTGCTGATCTGGACTCTAAAAAGAAATTAGGACAGTTTGCTGGCCGAGAATGACAGTTAGTTAAACTTTTTCCTGGTTTGGTTAAGTTGGAGAGTAAAGATGAGAGATTGTTCTTGTCAAATATTCAGCTATTTGATAGTGCTGGAGCTATCTAAGGCAGTGCTCTTATCAAACAGTTGTAGCTGAGAATGAATTTTATAGAGCTTCTCTTTGGTACCAAAACATATGTTTTTTATCATTCTATATGAGAAAGAAAATCAGCTTGAAGTTCTTTGAAGGAGTGCTGTGAGGAAGTGATTTGACTGGAAAAGAACCATGTGATCTGCAAAATGTTACCGAGGAAGGTGACTCAGATTATGGGATAGTTTATTAACAAGGAAGGGATGAATGATAGACCCATGTGAAACACATTTTTTAGATTTGCTGAAGGAGAAAGTGAGGATTAGATATTGAGAGTAAAGTGTCAGTCAGATAGATAGTTCTGGAACCATGGAATGCCATCTGAGCTAATTCCTACTTCACGAAGGTGGTTTAAGAGAATGTTGTGAGCCACTAAATCAAATGACGACTGTCAGCTAGTCTTTCTTCATGCATAGAAAGATTTCATCTGGGAGAGTCCAAAGTGTTTTTATTTTGTTGTGTCCTGGCCAAAATCCATGTTATTTGTGTGGAAGAAGAATGGATTTGCTGAGATGTTCTGTTAGTTTTGTGTAAATGAGTTTCTCTAAGAGTTTTCAGAGATTGTATTTGTGTATGTGTTTACTTAAGCTATAGATCTCAGTTGGCTTGAAATGTGGTTTGACTATGATTTAGTCTAGCTGTCACTTTGTTTTTCTATTGCTGTACCCTTTCCAAGTTGTTTTACGTGTTACAGTAGGCTCAAAGTCCTTTCTTTATCATTTAGCCTTTCTGGTTTTGTATTACTTTTGCTCTCAAATACAACTACTCCCCCAAGGTTGTGTAGAATCTCATGTTACAGGCTAGGTTTATCACACTTGCCCTTCCAATAGTGATCAGAGAAAAGTTACTGGTTACCACCTTAATTTTCAGACTGCTAGTCATACATCCTTACTGCTAAAAGAGGTAATCTATTTGCCATTGTGTATGTTTAATCAATATTTTAATCACTGTTTTGCAAGATGGAGAAGGTTTTCCAAGTCTTTTCAGCTTTCCAGATTCTACATTTCTTTATTTTAATTGCTTTCAAAATTTGAAATGGGATTCAAACCAATAATGCCATGCACCTTAGTTTGATTGACACCTAACATCCAAGAGAGGCCTATCTTGATCCCAGACTGATGACGTTAAGTTTTACATTTCATCTGGCCCTCCGCAGACCAGCACTTTCCACACCTTCTTGTGAAGAATGGCCATATCCCTCCCTACTCCCTCCCCCTTTACTACCATTTATCTACCCAGGTCCTTAGTGATTTAATTTTATTTGTTTGCATTTGTTTACTGGGAAAGTCTGTCTGAGAACTGCAATGCCCATTTTCAGTGGAGGTCTTGGGAGAAAAGCTCCAAAACAAGGATAGAAATACATTTCTGACAATTCAAAAGAAAAACAGTCAACAAATATTACTTGCAATGTATTTCAAAGCAAACAGACAACAAACATTATAAATAATATTATATTAAAGAAATACATGTTTTTAAGATATTGTGAGTAAAATCAAAAATGCTATATTAATATGCTTGTATAGTATCCTTAGCAGACAGAGTTAGGATTGCATACTTCACCATAGGTTTGGTACAATTGCATAGTCTATTAGTTGTCAAGTAATATTTTGGGGCAGATTTGAATTGCTGCAATTTACTTAAAAGACTGATGTGGTTTGGAAGTTTGTTCTCTGCCTTGCAGATGGTGACAAAGAATACCAAGTCATTTAGTCCATTTCATTCTTGACTATCCTGGACATCAGACCATGGAAACCTGGAAAAAGGAAGAGAGAATACTGGGTTTTGCACATGTTGAAAGAGTAAAGACCCAAGAATCAGCCAAGGAAGATTACATCCTGGCTGAAACACCATGCCTTCCTGGGACCTCTGGCTGTCTAGGGGGACCCCTCTTGATCCAAGCTGTAATTCATTTTTTCAGCTATCTGGTCAACCAAGCCTAATATTTTCTCCAAAAGGTTTTAGATACATTATAACTTACAGTTTCGTTCATTGTATAGACATACATTTTTAAGGCTTTGGGTTTCCATTGCCCAGATTCCTGTATTTTACTAAGCTTATTTTATCATCTTGTTGTGGTGCATTGGTTCCCACTTATTTAGAAAGCCACCTAAGCCCAGGTTTACTGGTTTCACCTAGGATGCAGACTTACTCCTGAGGGTAAGTCAACTGTACACAAAGTTCTGGTTTGATTTTGTATTTTGAGCCCAAGGTTTTATCTTTGTTTTTGATGTCATTTTTTTTCTTACTTAAAGGTTGATAGGTGTATTCTAGCCTAAAAGCCACAAAGGCCTTAATAAGGCTAGCCGTGCAACACAAAAGTGTACCACAAATGTTTGTATCTTAGACATTTATATAAGGGGTATGTTAACCAGGATATGATTTGCTGACTGTCTCTGTCCATCAGAGACACAGATGCCAGTCCTGGGGTGAATTTTGATTTCCTGTCCACTGGTCCATTTTATGCTTGAATAGGGTTAGGGAGGTACTCTGTTTCACATGGATGGGGAGCCTACTTTAGAAACTCAGAATTCTATGAGATATGTATCTGTCTCTCCAACATGTCCTATTTATGTCACAAGAAAAATTTTGCTCCTTGGCTTTAGCAGTTCTAATGCCGTTCATTTTGTATATATGCAGAAGATTCATCAGAGCTGGATCTAAGAATGCCTTGAATGCCAGGCATATGATCTCTCTAAGTAGGCTGTAGGAAAAAGAGCATAGAGACAGGCCTTTGAAGTGATCTGCATTAGACATCATGCTTATGCCATGTATTCTTTTTGTAAGGAAACCTTCCACTTGCTGCATGCATCTAGTCAGATGCATAGCAAAGGGAGCCTTATACTCAATTATGGGTATGATGAGGGTCAAATACAGTGGCACGATGAACTCCCTGGACCTAGATGCCATATCCCTACTTATAACATGAATGACCTAGAATGATTTCCTTACTACCTTGGATATATGTTGGTCATAGGCTAGATAACTATTTACATGAGCACCCAAATTCCTGACTACAGGGTCAAATCCTAGGGGTGTTTTTGTCTGTGTCTATATCATGTTGTTGAACTTTTAAAAGTTTGAACACCATATGGTTGATACCATATGTTCAAACTTTAAAAGTTCCAAACCGTAATAAAAAAAAAAACACAAACAACTTACCTGAAAGTTGTAAGCAGGGGGGCAATTCCCCCTGTACCCCCCACACCCCCGCTACTTAAATATACCAACTCCAAGATTGCACTACATTGCAGGAAAGGGAAAGCTTCCCTTACGGGGATCTCTGTTGAAACGTTCAAAGTTTTACAAGTTCGAACATATGGTTTCGACCATATGACGCTCAAACTTGCAAATGTCCAACAACATGAATGGGACCCTTTTTATCCATGACATAGTTTCCTGGGGTGGCTGATTTCACAACAGGTTTTGTTATGCATTTTTTGGCATTGAGTTTTTAGCTGTGGCTTTGATACCAGTCATTTCTCTGGGTTAGACGCTCTTGTAAGCTGTTAGTACCTTGGGGGGATTCTATGACTCTTCCTAACTTGCAATCATCTGCAAATTTAGCCACCCCTTGACATTAGCCTTGACTTCAATGAAATATATTCCAAAGAGGAGTGGGCCCAGTATGGTACTCTGAAGGACTCCACGGGTGACTGGTCTCTTTGTAGACTAGATTTCACCAATCCAATCTTTCTGGGTACTATCCGTGAGACAACTGGTTATCCAGCATGCTATATAGGGATTTATGCTCAAGTCTGTAAGTTTGTTTACAATGTCTGAGTGAGCTATTGTGTCAGATGCCTTAGCTAGGCTGAGGTAGGCAATATGTACCATTTTACCTTCATATATTGTCACTGTGACCTTCTCAAAGATGTCAACCAGGTTTAGTTCCCTTTACAAAACCAGATTGGGATCGGTCCAGTGTCTAAAGGTTTTCCATGTCTCTTTGATAATTTCCATTATAATTAATTCCATGACTTTGCATATGAGAATAGTCAGACTAATAGGTCAATAGTTTCCAGGGTTTGTTGATGTCCTGCCCTTATGAAGAGAGATGATCATTACAGTCCTTCATTCTCACGGCATAAAATCTGTTCTAAGACTATAGTTAAATAGTGATACCAGTAGCCATGATGGATCATATTTTAGGCTATTCAGGAGGCATCCCAGGATATTATTGCATCCTATTTAGGCTGTTTTCTTAGCCTTAGTGAGTGCAACCAGCATCTACTCCTTATTTATAGTTTGTGGGGTTATATTTGAAGGTATTTTGGGGGGGGGGGGTTAAATATTTTGTCTGTCAAGTGCTTAGTATTGCTTTTGTTGAGTGCTTATTGGTTTACAGAGGATAAACATTGCAACTGAAAAGTTTTGCAGACCTCTGAAGTTTAGGTGGCTTGCATTTAAGTACCTCAGCATAAGATGATCTATATGTGAGGTGTGTACTGTGTGTGGCAGGTGTAGTACGTGTGATTTTGACAACCTGGTTTATATTATGTGAGCTTATACACAATAATTTTGCTTCCAGTGACATTGAATATGCCCATTTCTTGCTTGATGTATCTGTTTTTAATTATGTTTTTATGTAATTATGTTTTTCTGAATTTTAGAGCCTTTGCTGAAGGCAAGAGGTTTTACAAAAAAGATTTGAGTTACTTCAACTGAAATAAGGCCCTTACAAGCAGGCATTGCTGTTATTATCAAAACATCAAAGAATTAAACTTACTGCTGAGGGTTAAGAGATTTTATTAAAAAGGATCTGTGTTACTTAAACTGAAATGAACAACTCACAAGCAGATACTGTCATTATTGTCACAATATCAAGGAATGAGGCTCTTAAAAGCAAGCAAAGCAAAACAGTTTAATGATTTAATGTGAGCACCACAAAAGTGGTCACAGTTTCTCCATTAACATATCTCATAAACTAGTTACATACAACAATAGGGGCTTGCAAAAAAAATATCTGGGATTAAAAACTAAAATAACAAATGTTTACAAATAAAGCTAACATTTGAGTAAAAACACTCAAAAGTAGCCTTATAAAAACCAAGCTTTCTATTGCTATAAAACTGACATTTTTTTTCCTTATCACTAATGAAACTTATGTGAAAACATTTCAAAGGTGTTACTTATTATTTGTGCTGTCTTGCTTGCTTATAATATAATGTGCAGTTTAAAAAAAAATAAGTATTTTATACTTCATTTTGCAAGTTGTAGCAAATACTTGCCTTCTTTACCTAAACAAACGCCTGATGAATTGTGAACTTAATAGAAGGACTCATGAGAGTCTGAGTTGAGAAGCCCTCTTTGGGCGATTTGGAATATTCAAGTAAGGGACTAAACTCCAAACTCTGGGATTGGTCCTTTTATGTCCCTACCTTTTCCTCACCCACCACTCAGCAGCCTTTGACTCTCCTTCAATGGTCTCTGTATATCTTTAAATAACATAACTTTAACTGATATAACTTCTTACCAAGAACACTTGCCCTTCAGTGCATTTAACTGGCTTAAATAAACTTTTTTTTTTTTTAATTTTAAAAATATCTCCATATTGTGTCTTATTCCTACTTCTGGGAGGGATCAAAGAGCTAAGGTGATTATCCTCTGAACTGAACCTTAGTACTCTTTTATTTTTCTTAGGGTGGGGAGAATAAAGATTGGGTGGCAATGTGATGTTTTGGAGGGGATAGATTGTTTTGGAAGTTAGTTACCTATGGCAGTTTTCCAGGCTGCTGGCATGTTTTTTTTTTTTTTGGGGGGGGGGGCAGTCATGGGTTGTATATATGCTTGAGGGGTGCATATAAAATCTCTTCAGTAGAGTATGTCCCATAGATGTATGTTGTCTGATCCTTGGAGGGGGTGTATATATACATATTTGTTCAAGTAGTGGCTCAATATCATTGGCTTTCATGTATTTAATGTAGAACAGTGGAATGTAGGTAGCAGGTTTGGGTGAACAGGGTTGAGATATCACAGTCAGACAGTATAAACATAGCTGTGGTATTTTGCTGGGTATCTGAGGTTGATCTACCTGATAACTGAATGATTTCTTCCCAGAACTGTTTAACAGTCTGGATTGTGAAGTTTTGTTTTGATTTCATGAGCTGAGATTTATATTATCTTATGGTTGTTTTGCTAGGTTTCTGATTTAGGTAAACGTTATTCTGGTGTCATGGATAGGGTATGTCTTCTAGATGTGCCGCACCTCATATTTCTGCTTTAGGAGTTATTTGAATTCAGTGCTAAGTCTTTTTTATTGATTTATATAATCTAGACATTAAGAGGGAACAGGTGTCTTGTACCATTCTAAGAGTACTGGAAGAAGATTCAAGTGCTTGATTTGTATCATTGGAATTTTGAAATGTATGGCCAGTCCTGGATGCTAAGATCTGATTTCTATTTATTAATGCTAGATTTGGATCTGGCGATGAAACAGATTCATTTTGAGGATTTTTTTTTTGAACGGTAGGTATAGTCGAAAGATAATTTGAAAGTGGTTGTTACAGGTTGGAGTGTAGATTTTGATGTTGGATATTACTTTGGGACTGTCAGTAATTAGTAAGTGGATTGTTAGCAATTACTAGACCTGAGATTTGGGTGGGTTAGTTGTTTAAGGATGAGATTAGTTAGGAGGTCAATGATGCCATTACAGATGGTGATAAGTATGTTTTAGTTGAAGTTACAAAGTAGAATGAGGTTGTTCTTGTTTGTTATTGATGAGAAAATATCATATAACAGTTTTTGATTTATCAGTAGCTGCCGGGGGGGGGGGGGTAAACTGGTGCTATGTGTAAGAATTGTGTATTACTGATCTGCACATTGATATGAAGCCAGTTTGGAAGCATGGCTGGTACAGAGCTGGCTTTGACTAGTAGCTGTAGTTGTAGTTAAGATTTATAGGGGGTGAGGGCCTTTCCTCCATCCTATTTTCCTTGCCTAGCATCAAGGTAGTAGTGGTAGTTTTGGGAAGTAGTGGTCCAAAGTAGATTGTCATTTTTGACCCATGATTCTTTAACTGCTAAAGTGTTAGGGTTATCTTGTGTTGTGAAAGGAAGGTATTAATCTGGTAATTTTTTGATGTACAATTTAAATATTTATTAGAAGCAGAAGAGAGAGATAAGACATGGAGTAGATTAAACTGTTCCTCAGAGGAGAAGTAAATGAGTGAATGGTGTAAGTTTGTATAGGATTTTTTGATAATTTAAGTATTTTTAAGAAATAATGAATGTGTGTGTGAGAAATGGATATACTTGTAAGCTTTTTATTTCATTTTGGGGAAGGATGTGTGGGTGGGTAGGTAGGAGAGGTAAATGAAGTGTGGAAAAGTAAATGGTTGAGTGATATTTAAGAAAGTAGGAGAAGGCAGTAATGTTTTTGGGGTCAGGTGGATGCTGAAAGAGTATGCAAAAGAGTGCATCAGTAGTTATTTGTTCTATTTATTTGTAATAATAGTAAGAGTTAAGATGTGATAGTATGACACTATATTCTGACATCTGTGGGGACATTGAGAAATAAGGTAGGCAGTAGAGTTATGACAGTTGTAGCTGTTTGGATAGCAAGTGGCAGTTTGTGATGATAGAGGACAACGTTTTGGTGTTTCTAGTATGTGATGTAGGTGATAGCTGACAGAATATTTTGTATATAGCTGCACTTTTATATGAGAAGAAGGTTTCAGCAGCTTATAATGGAAATAGTAGTAGGTGGAATTAATAGTGTGGGTATTGGATGGATGGTGTATGAAACACTGGTTGAGTGCTGAAAGTGAAATGGAAATGTTTATGTCTTCTGGGAGTTTAGGTTGTACAGAGAGATTTCATTAGGTAGAATTATTTACTTATATTTTTAACGTCATTTGTAAACAGTGATGTGACTTTATGATGGGCATGGGGTAGGAGGGATTATGTGTGGAGAGCAGAGTGTATAAATTTGATGAGGTGGGAAGTGGCTGGATGATTAGGGATAGAGAGGAGGAAAGCAGGTCACAGCCCCCATGTCAGCAAGATTTAATCTTGTGAACACATCAGCAGGAAGGGGAGCAAGATTTCCACTTTTTTTTTCCCTATTCAAAGTTGAACTCAACAGCTGCAATAAGTGTTAATCACAGTGTGACATTCTGCACAGAGGTTGAGAAAAAAAAAGTGACAAGAAAAGGAATGATTTTAAACAGTGCTTATTATAAAACACAAGAAAATAAGAAACCTCCCACCATTCCGCACTTGTTGCATATCATATGACTTGATGTTCAGAAGATGTAAATTCTATGAATAGTGGTCATCACTGCTAAAATGGGAGTCAGTCATTAGGAGGATTAGACTGATTATAGTTTGTGAATACATTTGTTTGTTTATCTAATTAGATGGAGTAATAATACAATGAGAAAACACATGAAACATGAGACAACATCTAAATATTCATGCTGCAGAGGACAAAGGAACTTCCTCTCTCAAGACAAGTCTGCATACACAGGCTTTATCTCTCCAGCAAGATGATATCCATTGGGAAGGCCACTATATTTATTTTATTTTATTTACTTTATATTTGTTGACTGGGGCGGTCCCACTGGGCACAGTGGCCTTTTTCCAGTGGAGGTCAAGGGGGGAAGAATAAATAAAACAATTACATCAGTTCAATTAATATATTGCTTGCTAAGGTGATTTTGATGAGAGATTTACTGTGGGACTAAGTTTTGGGGCAGAACTGTAGCTGTTTCAACCGGCACCCTGGGTCATTATCACAATGATCATCTTATTGCATTTAGCTAAACTCTCCTCCACCACCAGCTCTTAAATCAAGGGCAAAAATAAATAAATAAATAAATAAACAAACAAATAAAAAAAAAAGTTCCTTCTACTGGCACCTCAATCAGATGGCCAGATGCACAACATGCACCACATGCCCTTCATCCATCCAGCCATTCAGGTCATGTTTCTGTACTCTACCCCTAAGTCTCCTGCAACTTATTTTATAAAAATAACTAAATAAATAAATAAATAATAATGTCTTCTTTAAAATTCCAGCAAACTGTTTACTACATTGTATACCCTGCCTACACTGAATACTACAGCACTCATTTTTTTTAAATGAAAACAATACAAATGTAACAAACAGCTGCTACGGTTTATACCTTGCCTGTACAGGGTGATACAGTGCTCATCTTTTAGCAGGAAGAAAAAAAACTGTAGCAACCTGCTTGCTCAAGTTTCACCAGTAATGCAATACCAGCTTTTAAAGGACAGTATTGCACTAAAGGGGGATTACGATTTGATGATCATGCCCCTAACACTTTACACCCAGGGCAGCTGTACCTCTTGCCCACTCTTGCTACATTACTGTTTTGAGGGAGAAAATAAGTAGATTTGTTTTTTGGGGGGTTGAGTAGTTCTTGTGATTTTTGTAGCCAGGATTCTATGGAAGTAAAGGATTCTTGAGTTATTTGTTGTAGTTGTTATGATTTGGAGGCTGTGCAGATGAGCATAGAATCATCTTCATATTATATAAGGGTTGCATATTTGGCCACTGAGAAAAGGTCATTGATAAATGTTAAATAGGAGAGGGCCAAGTATGGAGCCTTGTTGCACCTGATCTGTGTTGGGTAGGATGGAAGAGAATTCCTGCTGCAATTTTACTGTGTGGTGTTTGTTGGATAGGTAGCTGTTAAACCAGCTGACAGTTGAATGGGAGAGACCTAGAGAGGGGAGTTTTTGAAGAAGCATGTTGTGTGAGATGGTGTCAAATGCTTTTGACATATCAATATATATGGATGATACTAGTTTTCCATGGTTTCTGTTGTTGTTAGTGATGTCTGCAAAGTGAAGTAGGCCATTGGTTGTGCTACAATTAGGTCAAAGGCTGCATTGAGTTAAAGAGAGGAGATTATCAGTGAGTAGATACTGAAGTAATTGAGCATGTCTAGATTTCTGCAGAATGTTTGATAATGGAGACATTATAGCTATTGGTATGAAGTTGGACTAGTCACATTGGGTCCTCCTTTGTGGAGAGAAATTATAAATGTTTTTTTTCCAGCTGTCTAGGTCAAAGCATTTAAAGAAGGATCTGTGTAATATATATATATATATGGGTCCCTATCAGTAGAAAATCAAATGGTCGAGATCATATGATCGAGTTTTTGAAAAATCAAAGCTTTTGAATGGAAATCACGGTACAGTGTAGACAGGAAATTTATCCTGTTCCTCGCTGAAGTGCGATCTGAAGTTGCTATATATAATTTGCAGCAGGTGCGGAGGATGAAGGAGGCTTGCCATCGTTTGGAAAAACATAAAAGGATAGATTTTTGTGTTTTGTTTGTGTATTTTTTTTTTTTGTCATGTTTGAGTATTTGGAAAGTCAGTCACATGGTCTTGACTACATGAATATATGAATTTTGAATTTCTGAAAACTTGATCATCTGACATAGACATCATCTGATATCTGACATGGACCTATATATCTATATCTGTATATATATATATATATATATATATATATATATATATATATATATATATATATATATATATGGGTCCACTTCATATAGTAAACTTAACATTTTGTCAACTTTCATATCATCGAGATGACAATGACAAAAATTTAAAAACACAAACACCCGGGGCAACTGTTGTGCGATCTCAGAGTTGTCACCCCCCCCCCAGTTTGGTGGGTTTAATTTTGTTATGTTTCTATTTTATTTGTTGGTGGCCAAGTGGTTACTTATCTGGACAGAAAATATGATGCTCCGGTTTCATGCTTTTAAACTTTCGACATTGTCATCTCGATGATATGAAAGTCGATGAAATGGTAAGTTAACTATATGAACTAGATATATGGGATATGGAACTTTTCTGCCACTGTTTTTAAGAATTTTAATTGGAGACTTTCTGCTGCTTGGCTGGCATTTTTAAGTTATAGCAGTTTTTTAAATTATGGCAGTAGGGAATATCTTGAATGAGAAATGGACATTTGTGTGGGTGAGTGTTTGTATACATGTTGGGTTAGTGGTTGGGCAGTCTTTGATGAGTGAAGTAATGGCTTACAGGAAGTAGTTGAAGTTACTGGCAATGGTGGCAGGGGTGTCTTCAGTAGTGGGATTGGGCTGAGGCCTACTTTCAGGATTTAGCAGATTTTGGATAGATGACCAGTATTGTTTAAGATGATTATATTGTATATGTTGCAAATTACAGTAGTGTTTTTTTTTTACCTGCTGCATTTTGCTTTATTGTTTTTCTGGGATTTATTGGTATGCCAAGAGTTCCAGGCTTATCCATGTGTGCCATCAGTTTGTTGTTTTTTGAAAACTATGGCGCTGGCTTGCACCTGGACCTTTTTATTTGTAAGGCGTGCATTTTCATTTAGTATACTGTTAAAGATGTTGTTAACTTCAAGGGTGGCAATGTCTAGGAGGAGAAGCTTTAGTGAGTTCCAGTTGTACTGCTTAAGTGAGGCGATAAAAGTATTTATGTTATAGTTGAATACACTTTGCACACTCTTATAGAGGTGTTGTTTTATTTGGTTACATGTACATCAATCCATGGAGCTTGGTAAATGATCAGTTAGTTGGTCCAAAAGTGTGCCATTGCTGCAAATTAACTTCAAAGAAAACGGTAAAGCAATAACTCAAGATATCTGAAGAAGTTTTGAAATTTACAAAACGAAAGCACCTATACCATTAAAGTTCTAATTTTTATGGACTTTGTGCTTGATTGAGTGCTGTGTTCCTGCTACAAGTTTAAGAAGCCTAATGGTTGTCTTCTGTTTTATTAGTGTGCCACTGGTGAATATATTAGTTGGTTTATTTGAGAGTATCTGGTCAAGAGATGTGGTTTTAGTTGATGTTTTGCTATATCTAGGTGGGTTATTAATTAACTGGGAGAATCTATATAGGTTAATGACCAAATAAGGTATCCCATCTAGGCTCATATCCCTTAGGATGATGGTTTATTTGGGAATATTAGATGAGAACCAAGAAAGAATGTTTTCTATGGTGCTACTGGTATTGCCTACTGGAATGCATAGAGCTACTATACATATGTATTAAAGGGTTAAGCTTAAGTAAGGTTATGAGTATTCTGTATTTCTGAATATGGGTAATTTTTACGGTATAATGATATATTTATGGTCAGCAGGGTGGATAATGTGTATGCCTCCTGCTTTTTTGATTTTGCAGACAGCCCAAATAATTTGATATCCTGACGGAGTGATTATTGTGTCATTTATTTCATTTTTTTACTAGGTTTCTGTTATGTCTAGGATGTCAGGGTTATAGTGGGATATAAAGCATGGAGCTTTGTTAATTTACTGCACATGCTCCTGAGAATATTATTAATGAATTTTACTCTAGTTTTGCCTGATGTTTTGGATTTGGGTGCATTGTTTGGATTTGTTTTGTGAGTAGCAGAGTTAGGGCCTGCATTAGGATGTATGTCTCCCAAAATTTATAGCATGGGCTGAGTTTGATGGGATATATATTAGACTTTTTTCTTTATTTCTGGTTTATTTTTGGGTTAGTCTGTGTTTGGTGTAGGGTGTTTAGACATATGTGTGCTTGGGTAGATGTTTGTAAAATATATTGAAAAGGTTATGGGCTATGGGAAATGTGTTAGAGGTGTTAATATGGTTTTTGGCTAAAGATTGGGCTTTATGGCTGAGATTGTTCTGGAGAGAAGTGTGGTAGCTTGTTAGATGAGGTAAAGTGTGGAGAAAGATGGCTATTATGATTTTGTGGAGCATGTTGCAGAGTAGAGTAGGTTAACTGTAGATTTTGTGCATAGAAATAAGATGGATGTTTGTGTATGAGGGGTAGAAGAATTACTGATTGCATGTAGGTGAAAGTTGGATGTGTGTGAGATAGACTACAGTAGTAATGAAGAGATTTTGTGGAAGGAGGTTGTGATATATATAAAGAAGATGGAAGTACACCATGTAGTAGTTTGATGGTAATGAGTGGTAGGTTGTTGTGATGGGTATGATAGGATAATCTGCATATGTAGAATTGGTTGATTCATGATGGGTGTGGCTAATGTTGGTGCAAATACAAATGTAGTGGGGTTGATTGAGTACTGGAGATAGGATAGGGGACTGATGTGAGCCTGAGCAGAACAAGCATAAAATGAATGGGATAAACCAACTGGCAGTCACAGTCCAATGAAAAAAAAAACTGTAAAGCAGTTTGGAGCAAGTTTGTAGCAAGTACTGTAGTTTAGTTTTAAGCCAAATTAAACTTATTGAATGTTGACTGTCTTATAATTGATAAGTGTGTTACAACAGTGAACTGTGATAAGTTAAAATGTTAGTGGGGAAGTATTTTTGGCTCATTGGCTACAACTATAGTTGCCCCGGTTCCCTTTAAATAACTCACACCAACACCAAAAGACATTTGACGACCTTTATTAATATTACATAACCATTAACTTTATTCATGTAAAACAAATAACAGTAAACTTCACAATTCTCAAACGATCTCATGGCAGCGTACCTACTGACCCTGACCAAGTCATACATCAGGGCAGTGTACCCACTCACCCTGTTCAATCATCCATCAGGGTAGTGTACCTACTCACCCACCAACCTTAAACAGGTAGCGTACCTGCTCACCTTTTCAAGTGAACCATCATCCAATGAAGTTCACTTATTGTCAAGCAGCAGCCATCAACTCACTTGATCCCCAAATCAAAGTCATGACCACCTTTACCTAGAGGGAGAACAGAAGAGGCAATCCTGTCCTTCTTCTCCACCCACCAGCCTGGACCCAGGCTGCTCCCCCTCTTATCCCATAGCCTTCACAATACCCTCTAGAAACAACTTCAAATGAACGTTAAACAAATCCAAACCCACATCATTCAAATGCCCCCCATCTGATCGAAACCAAACTATATCACCATCCAAAAAGTCCCTATGTTCAGTGGTATACATACCTAAAACCCCTAGTTGCCTCACCAACTTCTGATTAATAAACCTCCTCACTCACTCAATAGCCCAATAATTAAACGTATTCCTCCAAATCAGACATGGAACTAACTCTGACCATGCTATGCACATACCAGAGTACAATGTCTGCAATTTTAACAAATCCTGTAAAATGATATCTACCAATTGCTTCTTTGAAAGGATTCCCAGATCATTACCTCCCAAATGAACCACTAATATTCAGGGATACCCAAATCTCAGCCTTACCTGCTCAAATTCATGCATCAATCTATCCCATCTGAGCCCTCTAACCCCATGCCAAGTCACTGTCCAACCTAGGTTAGACAAACCCAAGTTTTTACCATCCACCCTAACTGCTGCCCGTTTCTTTGCCCAGTGGATATAAGAGTGACCCGTGATGACAATCTGCTTTCCTAAAAGAAAAGAAAAGAAAATTAACAACATATACAAATCAAACCTTTATCTAATATATGACAGAAATGCATTAGAAGACCACCTCCCCACCCTTTTAATAACCTCAATAGAACTACCATCCCTAGCTAAATCTGAAGTCCTACCATTTCGAAAGGAGTGTGATGCAAACCTCTCCAGTGGAAAACCCATACAATGAAAAACCCTCTTAATAAGATGTATAAATTAACTACTTGTCACTCCCTTCCCATCAGCCAAATGTAAAACCAAGTCATATGGACCTCCCTACCTGAATCTGTCTTAATTCCATGGCCCACCTTAAAGGGCACAGCCCAACATTCCTATCTGCATTGAGAACGACCACTGAACCTTTACCTGATTGATCTTTCTTAGTCTTCTGCAACCCAATAATAACTGCCCCAGAACCTATCATTACATCCCTCCATAGTAATGATCCCAACAACTCAGACACTCGAAACACACCAAAATATAACCATACACACAACATAACCCACATAATGTAATCCGAAGAGTTACCTTCCAATAACGCTAAACCTTTCAACAAAACTTTCAACAACACCCTCGTCAGCAGCCATATCATATCACTGCATTCCCCAGCCACTTTCCCCATCCCTTCAACATATGCTGTACTGTCCATGACTTCATAAAGTCATGTAACCCAGATACCTGCGTGAATATGCTAATTGTAGCCAATTCCACCCTAACCATTTGTAAGGCTTTACCTAAACCCCAAGCCCGAGCTAAATAATGAAGCAGTAACTCCTCAGACCACACCCTTTATCTTCTGGCAACTGTAAAACAAACTAATCAAATTCACAAAGTGCCCTAACGTAAGCCTTCCTTGTAGACAAAGCCTAAGAATGATGCACCACCCTCATGGTTACCTCGACCCAAGGTTCCACACTTCCTCTGGCAAGAGTACCGGCTCTTCCTTCACCCCTGGATCCAACAGCCGAAACTTGAAAAAATGAAATTGGGACAAGCTATTAGCAATGTCATTCCTCACCCCGGGCACATGCACCCCTGTAAATGAAAAATTTATTAACAAGCTCTGTAAAACCAACTTACGGAGAATCAACAATAACATTTCTGACCTAGCCATCTTCTTATGCAAAGCTCGCACCACTGCCATGTTGTCTGAATGCTAAATAACTCGCTTCCCTCATAAGAGATCCTTCCAAACTACTGAAGCTGTCCAAATTGGCATCAACTCTAAAAACACAACATCTCTTTTCAATTGTTCCTTTCAATGCAGAGGCCATTTAACTGCAAACCACTGTCCCCCAAAATAAGCCCCCATCCCAATGCCCCCGTTGCATCCATGAATAACTGAAATTGCTCCTGCCTCACCCAGTCTGACTGCCAAAAAGAAATCCCATTGAACTGATCCAAAAAACAGAACCACAGCAACAAATCTTCCCGAACCAACTTGTTAATTCTAACCCAGTGGGTTTTTCTCTTGACCGCTTTTAACAAAAACGCGACTGACCTACAAAAAGTACTCCCTGGGTGTACCACCCGACATGCAAAATTCCAAAGTCATAACAGTTCCATAACTGTCTGGATCTGTACCTTATCCTTAGCCGCAACCAACCTTATCATAACCTTCAATCTGTCTATCTTATCTATAGGCAAGCAGAGCAAACCCTGTTCTGCATCCACCATTAATCCCAAGAATTCTAATGCTCATGCTGGACCTTCCAGCTTATGTTGCGCGAAAGTTACCCCTCAGTCCTCACACATGCTCATGAATTCCTGCAACCCTTCTTGTGCACCTACTCATTCTTCCCCAACTAGCAGAAAATCATCCAAGTAATGTACCGCCTTCTGCGTACCCACCCTCTGCACCCATACCTACTGCAGTACCATACAAAATTTCTCAAATGTTGCACATGCAACTGAACAACCCATTGGCATTGCTTTGTCAAAATAATATTTGCCACCCACAACCATACCCAGTAACGACCAATCCTCTGCACCCATACCTACTGCAGTACCATACTAAATTTCTCAAATGTTGCACATGCAACTGAACAGCCTATTCGCATTGCTTTGTCAAAATAATATTTGCCACCCACAACTATACCCACTAACGGCCAATCTTCTTGCCTAATTGGCAGTAAATGAAAGGCAGACTCAATGTCCACCTTTACTAACCACGGCTCCTTAAAATCCTTAATCACCATGACAGCATCATCTAAGGAGGCATAAGTAACCCTGGCATCCTCACCTGCAATGAAATCATTAACAAAGTCCCCTTCAGGATATGACAAATGGTGAATCAATCTGAACTCACCAGCCCATTTCTTTGGTACTAACCCCAATAGAGAAACCTTAAAATTAACAAAAAGCAGACTATCAAACAGATCCAGTAACTGATCAGCCTGACACTCCTTCTACCCCATTCCCCCAATATATCCTTCGTGCCCCACACTGAGCGCAAATTCTTCCAACCATCCTAGATTTGATGGAAAACCCTTGCTGAAACCCATGTAATATCTCATCATTAAGACCAAGTTCGGGAAAGTCTTGGGTCATACATCATAACACCTTCATGTTAATGGGGAAAGGCAACCCTTCCCCTATTCCCCCTAAAAAATCCACCTCCCTATAATCCACAAAAATTACCTCTACCCTAACTACCTGAAACCCCTGAAACCCCTGAATGGAGGGAAAACAACCCTCCCCTAACATGAAGTTTGCATTCATAGCATTGATGTCATGGCACCCACATTGAACAGCCGGATGATTTCCCTCACACCTTGAACAAGAGTGCAAGAACTTGCATAGTTCACCCTTTCCCCTAACCTCTTGTTGTCATTTATTGTCTATATTCTCTTCCCTTTCTCCTTCTTTTTCATTATTTTCTGTTTCCTCTTGAGAATTTATCAAAAAGTGTTCTTTTTTTACACAACCTGCATTCAGGCATACACCTTCTTGCTGAATATCCATTCACCCCATCACTGGTTAAATTGCACCTCATCATAAGCCTGGATTAAATGAGAAATGGCTCCACAATAGAAACATGATTTAGGCTGGCCAGACTATCCTAATTTCCCTGTATGACCTGCCACAAAACTTTGGCAAGTATTTCACCCTGTTTATTTCACATTTTAGAACAGCTTCCAACCTCCAACCTCCATTCCATAAATTTCTTTAATCTCTCACAACATTATCAACAGTTTCACACAGACCCTGCATGCATTTTTATCATTGTCTTCTTCCAGTTCATTAGTTCTAAATGGCAAAGTAAAATTTTTTTTACATTTAAGTTAATACCAGAAAACAAATAATTGATCCATGGATAATTGTCCTTCTTTTTATTACACAGTTCCAGAAATTTCATCACCTCTCCATAGGTTTCAAATGTTAAGTCACAAAAGTTTTCTGTACCAATATGTGTAAAAGACCAACACCAAGATTTAATAAAATCGGTGTAGGCACACTGTAAAGCCTATTTGGAATGTTACTGTGTCTGTGTACATGGCTCCCCTTGGCAGCACGCCATGCATATTAATGATGGCGCATTGCCAAGGGAGAGCCAAGAAACATGGTTATTGAATCAGTTCAGGGAGTCGTGTAGTGATAACCATGTCCTCAGAGGAGAAATAGTCTCCCTGCACAATGCTATTGCTTAATTTTATCTAAATTTTGTTTTTAAAAAAAAAGCATGTTTGTGCATCACAGAGTACAGCAATGCTAAGCGGGGCCCACAGATAAGACAGCAGACAACTGCCAGACATCTAAAAATAGAAATTGGATGCCATTAAGTATTTATTTAAGTGTGATGTTTAAGCATATCTAAGCTTGTTTGAGTGGCACAGAGATGATCTCAGAACTGCTTATACATAGATAAGTGCTATATGTGGCGTTATACCTGATTTCTTAATATCCACGTAGCTAAATGGGTAGAGTGATGGCTTTGTGTGCAGTAAGTCCAGGGTTTGAATATACATAGAAGGATAATTAGTATTTAATTTTAATATACAGATTTTGCAGACTAATTTAAAATATGGCTACACTGCACTCTGCTAAGCTCTGCTGAAAACTGCTGAGTCCTACTAAGCTCTGCATAAACATGATAATGGCTGCCAATGTTTACGCACTGCTCTGTTTGGCTGGCTTGCATGCTGCTAAGCTCAGCTAAGACTCCAGTTCTGCAAATGTTCATGCTTTTCAGCTCAGCTGCACTGGTTTGCGTGGTGCTGAGCAATGCAGTGTTTTTTATTGTTTTTTATTGTTGCCCAATGATATGTTAAGGTGGGAAAACAGCCTATATTAAGCCCAAAAGGTGGGAATACAGCAGAATCTATTGGAGTTCTTCCTCTGGTAGGTGCTATGGCTAGTGTTGGTGAAGGTGCGAGCTTTCAGGTGCAGAGTTGGGGCATTCTGGGTCTAGGGTCATGGTTGGACTCCTAGTTAAAAATCATGATGACTGGCTGCTGCAGGGAGGTTTCAAAAGTTCAGAGTGTAAGGCAGAGGCCTGGGACTGGCTGGCTAGAGAACTCACCAGTGTTACTGGTATCCCTACACAGGGTTGTCACCACCATGAAAACCTGAAACATCAAAAATTGGAACTCTTGGACACCTGGGTCCAAGAAGCTTGGGCAGGGAATCCTCCACAAGTATGTAAGTAATTTTACCTCTGTTTTTCCAATATCTAATCTGAATGTCTGCAAAACTGGTATGCATAATGGTGTGCTCTTCTGCCAACAGCTGCAGAAGAGAAAGCTCACAATGTTGAGTCTCATGCCAGGCACACGGCCAGGTTTCACTGTGATTGTGGTGAGTATGGATGTATTGTGCTAACTGCATTGAAGTAAGCAAAAAAGGGTAAAGCATTAACTGCATGAAAGTATTTACAACAAAGTCTGCAGTCCAATAAATGTGAAATTAGAGCTGTATTGCAAGAAATAAATAATGCTAACGTTTTTGCAATACATGAAACAATACCAGTAACACCAAAGAAAATGGTGTACATCAGGATTGTCTTGTAACCATTGCAATAGAGCTGTATGCATTCAGGCTATAAGGTAAGGTGCTTCAGTCAAGTATGACTCTATAATTACTGTAGAATGCAAATCTAATAGGTTCATAGGTAGGTACTAGGCTATCAGCCCAAGGGCCTAATTAAGCCTAGCCGACAAAGTTCCCTGGCTTATGCCAACCCAAGAAAGTTAATTTCCTGTGCCCCTGTCAAGCAGAGCCACAGAAGTGATCCCCAGAGTGCATTTCCTATTTCCCATCCACTCATCAAGATTTTTCTTGAAGAGTGTTAATGAGGAACTTTGCTTGACATAGATGGGTAGCTTGTTCCAGTGTATGGGAAGTCTCTGGGAGAGGAATCTATCCCTCCAGCATGTCCTGTTTATTGTGGTGACAAGGTTTAGGTCTCTAGAGTGTGTATCTCAGAGGGATTTGGATTTCTTTAGGTGTAGCATGTCCAACAACTCTGGGTTTGACATAGCTTTATATGCTAGGCAGAGATCACCTCGGAGTAGGCGATATGCTACAGAGTAAAGCTGGAGTTTTTTGAGACGGTCAGTGTAGGGCATCTATTTGAGGCCAATAATCCTCTTTGTGAGGTACTTCTGTGGCCTTTCCAGCTGCTGCAGATGTCTTGTGAGGTCATTCCGAAAGGGGCGTTGTACTCTATAATGAGTCTAATGAGTGTCGAGTAGAGGGGAACAATTACCTCTTTTTTCCTGGATGAGAACCCTTTTGTGATGAGGGGTACCACATAGAAGGATTTCCTGACCACTGTGGCAATGTGATTATCAAAGGAGAGACTACTGTCCACCTGGGTCCCAAGGTCTCTTATCACACATTTGGCATTAAGAAGACTGCCACCTATGTGATAGCTCATGGGTACAGAGTTTTTACCAAAGGGGATAAAAATGCACTTTTTGGCATTGCGTTTGAACCCATGGCTATGACACCAGGCATCTGTCTCCGTGAGTGCCAATTATATTGTTTAACTCATATAGTACTGTTCAAGACTGTCTCTAGGCCAATATTGTTAATACTCTGTCATCCAAAAACATCAGGTAATCAAGGTATATGGGTGAGGTAGCCCATGCCATGAACTGATAATGTTTGTCAACTTCACAGACATTTCAACCCACTAACAGTAAATTGTGTACTCCAGCACTGTTTATACTGATATATATTGTACCTACTATATGCGCTATGCTTGTATTTAATGCATGTGTGTTCTGCTGCCACTGCAGTCCACCATAACACTGTAGTAGTACTGCCAGGTCATATTTTGTTTACAGGTAAGCTCTAGGCAAATATCAGTCAGGCAGTAATCAGCAGTGACTCAGTAGATCAGCTTGTTAAATGCTCTGTATCTAGTATATTTTGCCACACACAGTCCAGGGTTCAAATCCAGTGCTATGTAGCACTAAATATTACAGTAGCAGTCACATAATGCTTACAAATTCTATAGCAACAGTAACTACAGGTAAATGGGTGAAGTAACCTATATTATGAGTAGATAACTGAGTGTTTAGATTTCTCAGACTGTTAAAATAATTAGCAAAAATGTTAAAAATCAACAATGTGCAGTCCAAAATAATATGTGCAATCTTTGGATGGCTATATGCCTGGAGTGTCTGTTAAAAGATGCTGCAGTTGAGTAAAACATTCCATGCAGATGTTCTCCTGGAATCACTGCTATTGTGTTCTATTCCCATACCTGCCAACCAAGGCATGACTGCTGTTTAGTGTCTGTACTGTACACATACATGTTTCTCAAGTGTCACAGTTTCACTTTATGTTATTAATAGTGCATAATCTGCCTGTTACACAAATATCATGGCAATGAGTACCTAGATTGCAAATTATCACCATTTCAGCCCACAGAAGACCTTAGTAGTTGTATAAGTCCACCTGATGTGCAAATCGTTCTGTGTAGGTGTGTACCCACAGTTGTTCCTGTTTGGCCCACAGTGTCCCATGCATATAGCTTGAGAGGTATGTAAATGCTACATCAGCTATAGGAGACTTGTATTCATTGTACAAATAAAGAAAATACAGAGATGTAGAGTAGATAGTAGTACTGTTGTCAAGGAAGTACTTTGTAATGTTACTAATGGACTGATTTTCTCTCTCTCCCCACTCATTATCTTCATTTATTGATTACTGCAATTTATTGGTTATGGTTTACTATTAACATATGTTGTCACATTAACTGTTTTTTGGGGCATGCGTTTTATTATTGTATATTGCATGTTAACATATCTTGTTAAATTACCTGTTTTGTTGGCCTTATGCTGTAACAGTTACTGGTATGCTGTTATACTGACTGTTCTGTTATTTATTGTTGTGTTTCACATAATATGCATTGATACATAATAGCACTATTTCCAATGTTCTGCCATGCTGTTATTACTAACAATGTTCTGCTGATACCTATTTATTGTTATATATCCATTACCACAGCACGTTGGGGTACGCCGGTTCCTGTTGATCCGCCTACCTTGCCTCAACTGGCAGTGGCACCTGGTCCTAGCATGTGTGGAACTGAGTTCAGTGGTGCACCCTCCACTGCCCTTGCACCACCTGTAGTGTTGGGTGGAACCGCCTCAGGAGGCGGGGCTCGGCCTTCCCCTGGGAAAGGTTGTGTAAGGGTTGTAGTCAACCAGGATCAACTGCTTGTCATGCTGTGCAGGATTGTTCACCAGAGCTATGACTGCCTCCTGTGCCAGATTGAGAGCTCCCTGGCTAATCTGGTGAGGCAGGTTCACCCTGACAACCAGCCTCCAGCACAGCCACCCTTGGGGCAGTGAAAGAGCAGTGTCAACTGTCCCCTGGGTGTGGATGTAAGTCACACTGCTGTCATCTGGAAGCATGTGTGACTTAGATTCCACAACACCCTCCCCATCCAAGGTGTTTACCCCGTCATGTGTCACACACCTCCCCTGTCTGCTGTCTTGTCTGTCTGCAAATGCATCCTCTCCTACCCAACTTACTTCCCCACATGTACCTATGTCCCTTCCCCTACATTCCACTCTTCTCTTAAAAAAAAATGGGCATCTGTCCCCAAAAAAAGTCTTCCCATGCTTGGCTGTCCATGTTACACATGTGTCCACTGGATACCACTAATCTGGTCTAATTGGCTTGACAACACAGTTATATTAACCTCATTCCTCTCTCTGGGGTTTGAGAGTCCAACTTCATTTACAAAATATATCAAAGTGCATAGCTCTTGCTGTACAAGATATGGATAGCTATGGTTCTTTCCTACACCTTTCCCGCACATCCCTAACTGCCTTTCACTATGTTTCTCCCCCTGTTTGCCCCCATGTCACCACTTTCCTATCACCCCCATTTTCATTTCTTTATATATATATTTTTAGGGCAGATTTGCATGGAGTTAAGTGAAGCAAGAGGTGCGGCTCGCCACACCACTTCACTTACATAAGCTTAAATGAGCTTTAATGATTAAATGTGTTTATTACAATGTTAGACACAGGCACACAAGAAACACCTCTGCCAAATTTCAAACCAGGTCCTGCTCACCTACATCCCACTGCTTTAACCCACCACACCACACAGATCTGACTTAAAACTGGTGTTCCCAACAAAACATACTGATTGCTGCTTACAGTCATTAGGCATGTAACTGAAATAAAAACAAATGGAAAAAATGGGACTGGACCTTAGACTCTGGTGCAATAATGCACCAGTAGACAGCCACATACATAATAATGGAGCCTATGACAGCAGGTATATGTGCCATTTTATAAGCAACTTGTGGAAATACACCTCCTAAGGCAGAAATGGCAATGTATATGTACAACTGGGACCATGGTGCAGAAATACAGCCATATAAACCATACACATACTGATGGATGTAGTAATGTTTGTCACAGCCTGTATATGTGCACATATATCTTGCAAATACACATGCATTTGCAGTGACTCAGTAGCACAGTCTGTTAAATATCTTTCATGTAGTACATTTTGCCACACACAGTCCTGGGTTCAAATCTGGTTTTGTGTTGCAGTTCAATTACTTTATTGTGATGACAGCAAGTAATGACTGAGACATGCAATCCTAATCCACACAGGCTACTGCTAGTTAATGGACTGCTACCCAGTTTTGCAAGTCAGAGCCCTGCAGGTAGGGACAGACTGCACATATTTGTATAGCCCAATTATATGTTGCCTACTACTCTGTTATTGGCAGCATTGCAAAACAGATGTACCTTATTCACATGCCTCGATTGGACTTGTACAGAGTACCCTTACCATGCCTCTGCTGCAATGACAGGGCTGCCACAGCTGCAACAGTTACATGTACAGCTTGCTGTCCTCAAAAGTGTCTACACTCCCCATGTGCACTAGGCTGCAGCAGCAGCTACAGCCAGTAACATGCACAGCTGTATGTAAAGGTAGATGCTACTGCCCTACCATACCTCCCAACATCCTAGAACAAGGGATCCAGACACAGCAATATATAATTGGGGGGGCTAAGGCCCAAAGATAGGGACATCTGTAATGGTGTGCCCCTAAAAAGATAGCAGGTTGATAGAATAACAGCTATTGCATTAGCATGCATATTCTGATGGGTATGAAGTCTGACACTCAAGTGTATCTCTTTCCTTACTGACCTCAGCCCATGATCTTTGCCAGTGAACTGCCAGATGACCACAATGTCCTGGGATACTGACCACACATATGACGCAAAACTGTGGACATACTCCATAAATCTCTACAATTGACAATTATGGTACCTACCCTCTGTGATGCCGTACTCTCCACGCCTCTGTAATGTTAATCTGGACAACTAAGAAAGGTGCCCAGGTCTACATGAAGGCCTTACATATTGCACTGTGGTGGCACTTCATTGTCCAATGATAGTGCAATTCAGCTGTTTTGGCCACAGTTAGCAAATCTAATCAACAAATTAGTGCAGAGGCAATTACCTGCAAATGAACAGTACCTTAAAAAGGCAAGCAGCTGCTTATGGGGAACAGGTCTATATGAGACTTAACTCACAACGAGAGCATATTTAGTAAAGATTACCAGAAGCAAAGTTCAAAACAGGAGTATTGCATTCCACCAGGTATGTAATAGATTTTGCCATATAACAGGATGCAGATGGGAGGATAGAGGTATGTGTAATAGAAATTACAACAGTAAGCCTGTCTTAGATCTATGGTAATGACATGTCAGTGATACTATGCTGTCCTACACCTATAGGCATGCCTATTAACTGTCCCCGATTTTCAATCACATCTCAGCTCTGTCCCTATCAATCCCTCCTACAATGGTTGGCTGTTGTAGGACAGCTAGTGGATTACACATAATACATTGTGACAATGAGTAAGGGTGTACACTCCTGTAATGTCAAATGATGTTCTGTAATTCACCTCCCTTATTCAGTCACTGTCTCACATACATAGTTCTAACATTTTAAAAGTGTGCCTGAATATCCCTGATGTACTCTGGCTAAGTCCCCGTTTCTGTTGAAATATGTCCCTGTTTGGTTGATGGCTATGCCTAACATGCCTGCCAACCTCTTACACAATGAAAACAGGACTAAGCCATATTTTATGCAGGAACCAAGGCCCAAACTCAGCAACAGTGTTTAAATATTTATCAGAGATCCACAAGTTTGTGTGGAACTGATCAACACTGTGAGGCAAACACCCTGACATTCTGCAAACATTTGTATAATTGAGAGGTATAATGCCTACAGGGAACATATACTACAGCAGGTTTGCATTGTTTTCTGTTAATGTGGCACACTGGTGTTGTGGGACTGTCCCTGTATAGTTGTTGTAATAACACGCTGTTAATTGTCTGGCAGTGCCATATGATATATCATTGGGAGTTTTCCCGTAGGGGACACACCACAGTAGACTGCAGTACTGGTTGTTTGAACATACAGCAGAATCTATCATGGCACACATAGACTGCAGTACTGGGTGTTGAAATGTACAGCAGAATATGCCACGGCACACAGGGACATACCCCAGTGTTGCTACTATATTGGTGGTATCCACACACATAGAGTGTTGCCAGACTGTGGGGTATGACTTGTGAGGAAGCAATGGAAAGTGCAAGCCATAATGGGTGTGCTAGATCTATATATAGTGGATTTCCATGTATCTGGTCCTGTAATTTGTTCCCTTTTATTGTCTTTCAAGAACCATGTACCACAAAAGACATGCCCTCTTTTCAGATGCAGAGAATGACATAACAGTGGATGGACTGAGATAGCACCATGAGATCTTGTTGTCCATGGGAGGCATATTCGGGAGCAGTGGGCCACATTGTGGGCAGAACATTTGCGGGATGTCAATCAGATATGGCCAACAGGACAGGACCTGTGAGCAGGTCCAACACCAGGCCACAAACATGCTGAATGCTACATGACAAAGTACAGCTGAAGTTGCCAGAGATTGTGTCACCACCAGTGGAGAGCCTGCAACAGAGCAACTACTCTCAGCCACAGAGGAATTCCTGGCAAACCTAGGACACATGACAGCTCCCAGGCATCTGTTACACCATACATTGTGTAGGTGGGTGCCACAGTGTTCAGAGCAAAGGAGCATCCATGTAACCGTACTGTGTTCACCAGTGGATACTGTATCAGTCATTGTGGCAGGCTGTACATAGCTGTACAAGGATGTTAGGTCTATCTGCATTAGAGGGAGTTAGTGTTTATACTCAGCTGTGCACACATACTCAGAATATCAGCAATACAGCCAGTATCACAGTAACTATTCTACATGTGGATATATGCACATATTACCTTGTAGTGCTGCAACCTTTGGTGGTGCTGACAATACCTCTCCCTCACCTTTTCGTAGGTCCATCAGGTGTGTAGCTTGTAAGTGTGATACTGTTTTTTTTACTGATCTCCCTGTGGAAGTTAAGGGCTGTCATATTGCCTATGTACAAATGTGGTGTTTAACCAGAGTAGAATTCTTGTATGTTCCATTCTGGAACAGTTAACTATGGTTCATAGACTGGTTAGTCACAGGAAGTGTGTAGTTGCATGACCATTAACATGTCTACGCTTATAGCTATGAGTGGTTACATAGCCTGGTATACATGAGGCAATTACTCCAAGATTTCTGTTTAAACACAAAAGGGAGATGCTGCATAACTGAGGCAGTGACACTAGTACTGGCATATCATTCTCAAGATAGGTATACTGGGTTTTATGTATAGTTCTATTATGCATAGCATCATATTGCATACCTTATAGGCAGATTGTACTGGCAACTTTAACTGGATGTTGCTGAAGTGCATGTTATAAAGGGCTTGACTTGTCTGTGTATGCTGGTGTGAGGTTGTCTGTTGTCCAGAGGAGTGGAGATGAGAAGATGTAAGACTGGTAATGCAGTTGTGGATCTTCATTTGTATGAGTCTATGTGGATTACCAAACAAAAAAGTGCAGATAGTAATGTATTGCTTTTGTTTTGGTTTTCACAGGTGACGTGGGGTTGGAGTCTGTCCCCCTCACAACCTGATGTCAGTGTCTCATCGGACTCTGATGATGATGGTGGCCATAGTGAGGCACAGGTGGGGTTCTCAGGGGCTGAATCTGTCCCAGAGGTAGACATCCCTCTTCTACCGACATTGTCACCGCACACAGTCAGTATGACCACACATACCCTGTCCCAGGAGGCCATAGATATTGGACAGTCAGAGGGTAGTGACATTGAACAGGACAGTGTGGCAACTATGGCATATGTCACTGTAGACAATGGCCATAGCCAGAGAGCTGTCAATGTCCCACATAAGCAGATTGAAAGGGGTGCTCATAGGAAGACTGCTGTCCATCCATCACCTTTTGCAGGTGTCACATCACGGGTCACTTGGCACATATTTTGGGCCGTAATGGAGGCACAGGCATGTTCTGAACACAATGCAGATGGATACTTAGGGTTATAGATGCAGTACAGTCTGACATCTATGACTGCCTCCACCACATTTGGGACACCCTGGATCAGTTCACTGATGCAGTGGAACAGATGGTGGGTTGAGACAGTGTCTGTCTTGGACCGCACATTGCCTATGCTGGAAGATGTGGTTGGAGTTGGGAATCGGACACATGGATGTAGGTCAGCAAAACCATCAGCTGAAAGTCCACATGGCCATGTACATTCACGCTCCCACAGCGGCAGTACCTCCAGGACTAGAGAGGAAGTATGCTTCCACACTATGATGTGGCAGGACATGGAAATGTGGTCTTGGGCGGGGGACAGAACCCCAGCAGTTTGTAGTCACTGTCAGGTACTAGCACCACATCTGACCCTTGGCATGATGGTGTCAGTGTTACTCCTGGCGCAGCCAATTCCCATGTTCATAGGTGGAGATGGTGAACTGTCCACTCTACCATGTGCGATCCACAGCTGTCCAACATGCACATGTGTAGGGCTAGCACTAGGCTTGACTATGTACATGCACACATTCAAACACCACTTTCACGTGCAGGTTACCTACAGGTACACACGGCACCTCTCCATGGCCCATCTAGCCTGCACCCCTCCTGACTCACACCCATGCTGTCTACTGTTTGGCACAACCTACGCCTCTGGCACCCCCCACACCATACCCTGTGCATGTGATACCTGTGCCAAATCCCTGCCAACTGTGTCATTGATGCAGGGAAATGCTACTATGTGTCTGATGCATGGGTGTCTATATCTCTTGACATGTGTAGTGCAGTATTGTTTTGCCATGACACTTGTTGTAGGCCATAACAGGTACACTATGTTGGTATGTGTCTTGATTACAAATTACACTTTGTGTATCTTTGTCATATGATGTTGGACTGGCAGTAGTGTTACAGAATGACAATTGTGTCACAGACCTGGTATATGTTTCTGTTCCGGGAGTCTGAGGAGATACACTATGGACACATGGCAGCAATACAGTGGCACAGGATGGCATGACAGCACAGCATAAATATGACATCAGCCAGGTATGGCAGTATACTGCATGGCTGTCCAGATGCATAGCTGTAGAACAGTCTATCAGGGACAATGGGGGCAGTCAGCGTATTCATGTATTCATACTTAGTGATAAGGTCTGCTTCCCTTGCTACATGTCACCTGGGTTATCTGAACTTACAAATCTAGAAGGTATAGTGATGGAGTAGACACATCTACAAATATCCTGTGTCAAGGTCAGACAGGTGGCGGACATCAGTTGTGATTATGTATCGGAGGGCAATTTAGGGCCAGCAGCTAGTCACAGGGCCAAAAAGTGTATAAGCATTGCACAGGGATAGCACACAAGGGCATGTCTGTAGCACTGCACAGTGGTATATTTACACACAGAGTAAAAGAGTTGGCTTCTGTGAGTTTAGGACCCCTACCTACCTACTATTACACACTACACCTTGCAGTACTTATTGCATGTGCCATGGAGTTTATCTGATCTTTGAGTGTCAGCCAGCGCTCTTAAGGTGGATGATATCAGCAGGTCTTGTAGAGGAGGGCAATGTAGAGAGCAGCAGCTAGTCACAAGGCCATAAAATGCATAACCATTGAACAGAGATAGCCCATACGGGCTTGTCCGCAGTGCTGCATTGGGATATATTTACCCCCCTACACACACACACACACACACACAGACACACACACACACACACACACACACACACACATACAGAGTTGGCTGATGTGAGATTAGAACCACTAGCTGGCTACTATTACGCACTACAGCTTGCAGTACTTATTGCATGCACCACAGAGTTTACCTGAGAGTTGAGTGTCAGCCAGGTTTCTTAAGGTGGATGACATCAACAGGCCTTGTAGTGGAGGGCATTGTAGAGGTCAGCAGCTACTATTACATACTATAGCTTGCAGTACTTATCGCACACACCACAAAGTTTACCTGAGCGTAGAGGTTCAGCCAGTGCTTTTAAGGTGGATGACATCAGCAGGCTTTGTAGAGGAGGGCATTGTAGTGGCCAGCAGCTAGTCACACAGCCATAAAATGCATAACCATTGCACAGAGATAGCCCATATGAGCTTGTCTGTAGTGTTGCATAGGGATTATTTACACGCACGCACAGAGTTGGCTGATGTGAGATTAGAATCATTACATATCTACTATTGCACACTATAGTTTGTAGTACTTATCGCATATGCCACAGAGGTTATCTGATATTGGAGTTTCAGCCAGTGCTCTTAAGGTGGGTGACATCAGCAGGCCTTGTAGAGGAGGGCAATGTAGAGGCCAGAAGCTAGTCGCAGGGCCATAAAATGCATAACCATTGCACAGAGATAGCCTATAAGTGCTTGTCCATAACTGCATGGGGATGTATTTACACACACAGACACACACACACACACACACACACACACACACACACACACACACACACACACACACTTGACTGATTTTAGATTAGAACCCCTACCTATCTACTATTATACAATATAGTTTGCAGTACTTATCACATACACCAAGGGTTACATCTGTTGAGTTTGGGATTACAGGCACAGTACTTGTGGAGTACAGAAAGTAGCCTTGAGTTAGACAGCATGTGTGGCCTGCAGAGTGATATTGCTTGGTACTGTTATTGTATCTAGTGTCCTAGGAGTGGGATACCTATCATTATCCCTGTTATGTGTGTACAGTTAGCATTATGGCCATATGTGGCTGGTTGCAGTTAGATAGGCAAACATGTGTCCAGGGACAACATGGCCTGTCCAAGGCATGCGTTGAACCATTGTACAGTACAACACCTGCTCACCTGTGTCTGTCTACAAGGTGACATTCCACAGGCACATGGGTCAGTGGATGAGTGGATTATCTACCGGTGTGGCCTTGGTTTGGTTCCTTTGGGCAACTGTTTTGATGTGTGAGTGCAGATAACCTCAGCATTCTAAGGGTATGTGGGGAAATCCATACATTCCCACAGATAGATAGACAGATAAATAGATAAATGTGTATAACAGGAATGTTTCTATAAATGTTGCTGTGTGTGTACATTATGTATATGACTTATGTAAACATATGTGGAGACTCTATGTATCATTGTATATATATATATATATATATATTATATATATATCGGTATTATATGTATATGGGGTACATAATGATAGATACACTATGCATGTGGGAGGAGGAGTGGGTCAGACAGATATGTATAGGAAGCTGTCTGTATGTACAGATGTATTTGCACATAGCAGGTCTTTGTGAGGAAGAGGCAACAGAATTGCGCACAAGTTAGCTACGTGTAGGAGCATGTCCAGTGGGACTGTCAGTATTTACAAGATGATTCCAGGCCAGAGCTACATGCACTCCAGGCTAGAATTTTGTGTGCTACAGACATTGGCATCTGCACCTGTTTCCACAGTACAGCATTTCCCTGATGTTGTCCACGGCATTCCCCGGCAGTGTGTTGTAATTAAAATGTGACTCGGGTACATAATGTAACATCACATACAGGATGACAGTCTGCATACCTCTCACTGTACATGTTTTTTCATAATGTCCAGCATTTTGCCCATATGTCTGATCTGTTCAACATGCATTAGTGGTGTTCCGGTAAAATGTTATATAATGCAGTCAATGAATAGTACTAATTATAGACAAACATTTGAGTGTTGGACTTTATATCCTTCAGATATTCTGTACTGATGTAATTCACTTTCATACTAGCCACCTTCTAAGTTAATCAGAGCATCTAAATGTCTGTCTCTAGTTTTGGCCCTTTGTCCCCCCATTCTCTGTGGCTTTGTCCAGCGTTTATGGACTAGCAGATTGAGGGGTATAACAGTTTATGGAATCACCATCATATGACTACCTCACATTCAAAAGATGTGTATATTGCCAGATTCAAACCATCAATACCATCACCCATGCTAATGTCCCTAGCCTACTGAGCCACGCAGGCAGCCAGACCAGGGTGCCTCATTCATCACACAATACACAGCATACAGACATACATTTTCATCCCCAGCATTATGTGAGACATAGAATGTGCAGCCAGGTTCTATGTCTCAGTCACGGAATTGGCTGGTCAGCTGATTGTAGATTTACTGTTACAGCAGTTGTATGGGTACACTGATGTGTTGGGGGTGGGGGATGACCAGCCTATGCTCTGCTGGCATAGACAGTTGTGTGACTGTTGTGTGACCCCACTGTTTGCCATCTCCCCCAAATAATGTAGTGGATTTTTCAGCCATGTGGCCTGGTGCATATTATGGAGCACATACTATTGGACAGAGTACCTGTTGTTCCAAGTGGCTGTTAGATCTCTCCATGTAGCCCAGTAGTCCACTATATTCCCTTGCATACATGTCACAGGTTCATACATATGCTACCATATTCTAGTGCCTCTTACAAGTGGTGAATAGGTGAGTAACTTACCTTGCGAATGCAGGTTGACAGACCTGTACTTTGGGGCTGAGTCTGTCTGATGTATGCAGTACACAGCCAATACATGGTTAGGTACAGTTTGTGTGGGCTGGCAGGCATCATTTTACTAATATGTATGTAAGTCAGAGTAAGGTGTCTGTCCCTAGGGCCCTAGGTTGTTAGTGCATGTGGTATGCATTGTCTCTTGGCCAAGGCCAGGGCATACCAAGCACACCTACGTTTGACTACATGAACGACCTCAGGGGTTTTCTCCTTGGAGTCCCCCTGTGGGTGAGTCTGTGGTGACATAGGCACTGGTGGGGGGGCTGTGTATCCCTTCCCGTTGATCCTGCTGCAGCTGTTTCCACAGGATCATATTGTGTAGCAAAGCACATACTGAGAATATCTGTGCACACATGGCTGGAGAGTAATGCAGAGCTCCTCCAGATATATTGAAGCACGGGAACCATGACTTCAGCAGCCCAAACACATACTCTATGATATTTCTAGTTTGTGTGTATGGCATTCTTCCATGGGAGTGTGTGCATTTCTGATGTGTGTCATCATCCACGCTTCCAGTATGCAGCCAGCATCCCCCAGTAAGTGGGCATGTGGGATGTCCCCCCTAGCAAACATCTGGTACAGATATGATGCATATCAGATATGAGAGTCATGATAACTGCCAGGGCTGACAGCACACACATTCATGATAATGCCCTGGGAATTGCACACAATATGACAATTGATGGAGGGATACCCCTTGTGGATGACATAGATTCTACTATCCTCACAGAATGGTGCCTTGATGTGTACATGAGTGCAATCTATGGCACCCAGTACCTCAAGATATTGTGCTACATGGTAGAAGTTTTGCATACTGCTGCCCCTCACCTCAGGGGTGAGGGGAAAATAAATGTGCTCACTGGCATGTGGTAGCATAGCATCCAGGAAATGGTGGAGTACCCTGGATGTTGATGCCTGCAAGACCCCCATCATGTCCCTAGATAGTCTTAGGAAAGTACCTGTAGCTACTATCCTAAGAGCTATACATACTTTTCTTTCCATTGGGATGGGCTATCCTCTGTTGGCAATGGGTCTGAGTTGAGGTTGGCAGAGCTCAGTGAGTTCGTGTAGTATGTCCCTGTCCACCCAGTAGCGTTCTGCAATCTCCACCTCATGTAGCTCCTGGAAGGTTACCCTGGGTATGAACACTCTTCTCCTTCTCAGTCTAGGCCTATTGTCAGCAGCAGCAGCAGCAGCATTGACCTCAGCATCTAGCCCATACAGATGGAACAGACCTGCAGCAACCCCTAGCATTCTTTCAGTTAAAACTCTCAAGTCTGTACTCCACTGGTGCAGAGTAATGGGGTGAAATCAGATTGTAGGATGTATGCAAGCTTTATAGTCCTCTGCTGTAGGGGCAGCCTTTGTGATTGGCGACCTATGATGCATTTCACCTGCCAAGTACTTTATTAAGGACTGTTAATAGCCCTAGTTTAAGTGAAACAGAGGTTATCAGTACCTAATATATCACTGCCTTTCTTTACTAATTGTTTCTTTTTTTTTTTTTGGACAGCCTTCCTTGCTCAGCACTGCAATGTGCCATGCAAACACTCACCACAAAGGTACACAGTGCTCAGCATTCAGTGTATACACCCCCATGAAAGGTCACTCTCAGCAAGGCAGTGCATCATGCATACATGCTCAAATATGATGAAATATGCACCCTGAAGGTAAACAAATCTTAGCAGACACTGTACACAGCCCCCCCCCACCGCTCAGCAGAGTACCGTGCAGTGCATGCTGGTGTCCTGTGTTCCAATGAGCTTACTAGTCCTCAGACACACCCCCTTTGATGTCGGCTACCTCTTCTGTGGACACCAACATGGTTCTGTGCCTACACGGATGGATCTGTGGACATGGATACCCATTTGTGCCATTCAGTAACCCCAGCTCATTTGCATAGGGATCCATGCATACAACCTGGAAGCAACACATTTCCAGACCCTGCCGCATTAGTAACAGGACCACTCCACCATTGTAGATACTCCATGCAGGGTCCTATAATACATTACTGTCACATACTAATAACTTTGGTTTTTACACTATTTTTTTTTTTTTTTATAAAAGTATGATTGCGCACTAAGGCATGCTGCACAAACATACTCAGATCACTTAAAAAAAATTATTTTACATTATTTCTCAAATGGATTTGGACACATGGTGGATGATTTTGCACATATCTCTGTCTGCTATGCTATTTATTTCTATCTCACTACACATTTGCAGCCTCTGTTGTCTGTTTAAAATCCTGTACATGGAATTTTTCCATGTACACTATGGACACCAACACAGAGTCTGCCGGACTGCCTGTCTGCTTCCTGGAAAGCTCTACCTCCCACATTTGCATGCAATTCACCTGCTTATCAGGTGATTTGCATGCCATGGAAACGTATGTGTAGGAGCGTGCATGAGCACCATTGCACTCTGTTTACTAGATCACAAACCTGCTTACTTTCATGTAAGCAGTATACCACTATGCCTACATGGAAAAAAAGTCCATGTAGGCTTTATTAAATTTCCTCCAAATTTCTTGAAGAGTTATCAAACTGTCCAGTACATAATATCTGTTTATTATGAGGTCATTTTTTGTTTTTTATTTTTACAGTCGACCTTTTCTTCTTTTTAAAAACAGCTTTGCTTACAGTTTGTTATTGTTCTCCTTTTGCTATTTCTGCTGTCACTGCTGCATATGTTTCAGATGCTGCGTTATCTGCTGCCTCATCACCTGGTTCTTTTTCACCATTACCATCCTCAGCACTTCGGAAAAATGTATCTGCCATTTCACCCCATGAAATAGCAGAGCTGTCACCTGGATCTTCCTGCCCAATTATTTTTAAAAACTGCAGGCCCCCCTGATGCCATTTCTATTATCTGCACCACTTTAACAGATTTGCTTACTTCCTTTTCCATGGAGGCAGCTAAATGCTGCTCATTTTTAACATACAGAACTCTTTGCTTATGTTCTGAAACTCCATATTAAAAAATGTGTCTCCAAATTCTCACTTTACAGTCCAAACTCTCTATAGATTATTCTCCCCTCCTCCATATTGCTGCTTTCCTTAGCCCTCTTCCCTGCTGTTGTAGAAGACCTCAAGCATCATTTAGCAGCTGTAAATTGAAAGCAAATTTCTCTGATGCCCTGGTCAAGTTTCCAAACTAGTATAAATACCACATCAGGTCTCTCCAGAAAAGAGGCCACTAGCCTAGTGGGGCTAATACAATCAACAAAGGATAAATAAATAAATAAAATAGTTATAAAAGAGCCAGCAGCACCTAAAGATTATGATGGAGGTTAGTAAGGATGGGGAATCAGAAGACAGAAGGATTAGAGAGAATAAGAAACTGAACAACAGAAAATATATACATACATAGATGGGTCCACTTCTTAATTTCAAAAGATCACAATGTCGAGATTAAGAATATCAAACCCAGAATCTCAAGGTTGTGAAATTTCAACAGTAAGAAATAAAAAAAAAATGACAATTGTTAAAACAATGTTTTTGCAGGTGGGCAAGCCCCCCACCACACCCACCACACCCGCCACACCCCCTGTAACCAAATATACTATCTCTGAGATTGCTGTGCAATTAAGAGAAGGGTAATATACATCGCACTGCATTACCATTCTCTTCACTGTAGCATGATCTTGGAGTTTGTATATTTAAGTTGCAGGGGGTGTGGGGTGTGAAGGGGGCTTGCCCCCTACAAAAACATGGTTTTAGCAGTTGTCATTTTTTTTTTTTTTTTTACTTCTTACTTTTGAGATTTCACAACCTCGAGATTCTGGGTTCAATATTTTGAATCTTGAGATTGTGATCGTTTGAAATTAAGAAGTGGACCCACATACATATATACATATCTATATCTATATATATATATATACACATATATATATATATATATATATATATATATATATATATATATATATATATATATATATGTTATATAGATATACATATAAACATAGATATGTAGGGATGCATAGCTTTCCATTGATGATAATCTATCATCAAAGAGTAAGAAAGCCAGTGTAGCTGATCAAAAATCATCTTGTCAAACTCTACCGGCTTTCTCCTTCTGAGAGTGAGGTAGAGTAGGGGTAGGAGAGCTTGCCCTTTCTTCACTGTAGTGCAGTCTCAGACTTAGTTTATGTAATTAGCAGAGGGTGCAGGGGGGCTTGCATCCTCCAAAGAAAGACTTTTTGTATTTTGTTTTGTTCCTTTGAGGATCATTGTGTTTTTGTAATTTATGGAAGTTAATGTATTGTTAGAATTCTATATAGATAGATATAGATATAGAAATAGATATAGATATAGATATTCCCCCAGATTCATTAATCTTCCATGCATGACTAGCCTAGTCCTGCATGGAAGCACCCATTTAGGAGCAGGACAGCAGCGCACCATGCATATTAATGAAGGCGCGCTGCCCAAGCCCCTAGGCTTACACGGAGAGTGTACGAGTGCAGGGGGCATGTCTGAGAGCAGAGCTCTTAGAATAAACATGTCCCTGTAATGTAGAACAGCAGAAAGTGGTAAGAAATTAGTGAGACCGCCCATATGTGTGTGAATATCCCAACCAACAGTCCCCCATGTGTACAACAGAAACAACACATTAAAATGAAATGAAGAAACCCATGTATTTATTTTGTTTAAAAATCTGAATACAGCTAACTGTAGGTGCGCGGGTGTAGCCATCCCTTAGCTACAGTTAAAGTAGCTTAAAAGGCTGAAGAGGATAACAAGGAAGATATATGCAAGTGAAGCAGCACAGCAATAGTGTAGTAGGCAGAGTATTCACGTAACCAGCAGGCATTCCCGGTTTGAGTCCCACTGCAGCACAGTCTATTGTACATGGCAAAGCACATTATAACCAATAGTTTTGTTGCAAAACTATTGGTTATAACCAATTTTTTTTGTTTTTTGCAAAACATTTGGTTATAACCACTAGTTTTGTTGCAAAACCCACTAAATAACATATATTTATGAACTGGAGTACTGCAGGAAATGCATATGTGAAGTATCAGTGTCATAATGAATAAGGCACTAGTAAGCAGGTTTAAGCACAAATAAGCAGTAGAAAACAAAAGTAAGCACAAGTTAGCATGTTTAAGTGTGTATGCATGGGGGTAAGT
Source organism: Protopterus annectens (assembly GCF_019279795.1). NCBI lineage: Eukaryota > Metazoa > Chordata > Ceratodontiformes > Protopteridae > Protopterus > Protopterus annectens. Next base: position 1,517,573,250 of record NC_056728.1, read on the forward strand.
GCTGCCTACACAGATTAAGCAATGTGGAAGCTAAGTGAGTATAAGAAACTGCAACCGGAAGGTAGCAGTGCTTACTGCTGCAGAAACATTTGCACACCCGCTTACAACTGCTGTAAAGTGCCTTAACCACTCAGTATCCAATGGCCCGTTTTCTGCCCAGCAACAAAATAAACAGTCTCTGCAAGGCTCGCATCCAAGACCCTGTACACTACAGTCACACTAGTTAACCACTAAGCCATCATAACAGTATGTATGATTAAGGTTTCCAACAAACAAATCCTCACCATAGGAAAATCAAACTGAACACGTGAAAGGAATCTATGTACAGTGTGATGTATAACCTGCTACATAACATAAATATGTGAACTGGAGTACTGCAGTAAGGCCAGATGTGAGGTGTAATTGTAATAAAGTGTTGAAGTCCCCAGGACCCCATACAGTGTATGTACACATGAATCACAGATACCAGACACAGATATAACCTGTAACAAATAATAAATCAATGACAAAAGGAAAGTATAGTGATAAATATTAAGCAACACTATGCATTGCACAGCTCAGCTTACTTGGTGTAAGCAATGTGTAGTCTGGCTAACTCAATCTTCCCAGTGGTATACCCCTTTAAGCAATGTCAACATTAGGTAAGCAGGTGTGCCCATAGCTTAGCCTTTTCAAAACTGTCCAGTCATGGGAAAGTATGGGAAATCAGGCGTATGTAAACCCCACAGGTGCAAATACTTCCCATAATTGGTTGCAGCTCCCTACTGTAGGCAGAATGTCTGGAGTTGGGGAAGGTACTCGATTTAGAGTGCAGTGCTGGTGCACCCAGGAGTCCAGATTCATGGTATGGCTCCTGGTAAAACACCATGAGCAGAGACTACTGCAGGGCCAGTATCAGGGCTCTCAGTATACAGTGAGGCCTGGGATAGTCTCACCCATGACTTCACCAGTGCCTCTAGTATCCCCTGGACTGGTGAGCAGGTCAGGCATCACCATGCTGACCTGAAGTGGTGGAGGTGGGATCTCTTGGAGCAGTGAATCCAAGAATCAAGGCAGATGGCCAATGCCCCAGCAATGAGTAAGTACCCATTCTACTGCGTAGATAATGACTGCCTAGCTTGTGTATACTATGGATAGGTAATGGCTAAATATCACTGTATTTCTCTGACAGCTGCAGAAGAGCTGGCTGCAAGCCAGCAAGCCTATGCTGCTAGGCTACAAAGGCTACGTCGTGAGGCAAGTTAGTAATACTCCTGCATGTACTGTCATAACAAATAAATATAGAATGTGTTATACCTGTATAAAATGATTGTGTATGGGAGGTACTGAATAAACTAGACAATATGGCAGGAAGACTGTCATATAGGTTGCATGGAATAAAGATGTAATATCTTGTGAATAAATGTATAACCCCTGGAGTGCTTGTGTACATTCTGTTTTCATATGTTGTTGTAGTGTTGCATTTTATAAATAGTGCTGTTGTATTATGCAGTGTTACCCACACTGTTGAATGCAGATAAAATGTGCAGGAAGTTCAGTGTAACAATGTTGGAAGTCTCAAGAGGTCAATCATATTGTACAACTAAGGGAGACCTAGACAGAAAACATTGGAATGCTTCACACCAATTCCCTGATAACACAGTGTACTGTGATGTCAACGGCAATATTTTTACCACACACAGCAGGGGTTTGAATCCCGGGAGTGGTAGTACATTGTATGCATAATCATACCCCACAACTGTACAGAGTTTGTGAGAATGTTCAGATAGAAAGCTGCATGCATAATTAGATCCAACAACTGTACAGAATTTGCTAGCATTTTCAGATACTAAGCTGTAAGCATAACCATAACCATCAACAATACAGACTGTGGCAGAATGTTCAGGTAGTAAGCTGCATGCGTAGTCATACCACTCAACTGTTCTGATCTGTCCAGCATGTCCAGATAAAGCAATGTAGAAGCTAACTGAGTGTAAGAAACTGTAACCAGAAGTTAGCAGTGCTTACCTCCGCACAGACTCAAGCAAACCCACTTACAACTGCTTTAAAGTGCCTTAATCACTATGTATCCAATGGCCTGTCTTCTGCCCAGCAACAAAATAAACAGCCTCTGCAAGGCTCGAACCCAGGACCATGCACAAAATGATTTACCACTATGCCATGCCAAATATACATTAATCTGATGTTTTCAGTAATATAACATCTAGCCCAGTCATGCAACAGTAAAGAGAATGTATAACAACATGTAGATGCATGTGTGTGTGTAAATATATTAGCATCTAAACAGATACTACATATCTATATATATGTATGCATATATATATATATATTTATATATATATATATATATATATATATATATATATATATATATATATATATACACACACACACACACACACACACACATATATATATGTATATATATATATATATATATATATATATATATACATATAAATATATATATATAGATATATATATATATATATATATATATATATGTCAGAAATATATACATAGATATAAATATATATGAACATATATACATGCAAATGCCGACATCTACACATATATATATGTCAACACCTATATGCCCACATATACACAGCAAGTTACATATATGTAGGCAGATATATATCACCGTAGGTTTATACGGACATAGTTATAAATACGTAAGCAAATATATATACACATATAGGTATATATGGGCATACATCTGTAGATAGCAATGGTAGATTAACAGAAACACATATGTCCACATGCACTGTTAATGGGATTGGGAGGCCCCAAACAATATACGTCTTGTACTAATTGGCATACCCCCCACAGCCAAACATGTCCGCCCTGCAATACACTACCACGTTTATTGAATTTTGTTTGTTTATATAAACAGGGATTTAAATATATTGTCATTTATCTGTTATTCTCTTAGATTTCATTTCCCTCTCCCCCACCCACTAGGTGGACCGACCAGTACAGGCCCATCCAACCCAGCCTGTCCTCAACCCATATTTTCTTTACCCACAGTTCCACCCCCCCCCCCACAGCACACATGCAGCTACCATCCCTTCTCTGGTTACTGGCCCACAGCTACCACACCAACACACTTTGCCCACGTTCCACTCCTCCTCCCTTCAGGATTCATCTTGTACGTTGTCCCGACCCAAGTATCTTCGGTCTTCCACATGCTGTAGTCCATGCACATATGAAAACGGCCATGCTTACCTGTGTAGACATGGTGTTACCGCAAAGAAAGTCATCCAATTTTTGCATCGTCCCACACAGAACAGATGTTTTCCTGGTAATAACAATTGACTTCATATGTGACTTTGTTTACACCAACGGTTTTATTTGTAGGTATCGCAAAGCATACGTGGTTTACAAGGTTGCACGGTTTGCACATGATACCTAATAGGAATGTCTAATGCAGGTATACAGGAAAGACACAACCCTGGTATACACACAGCACTAGAGGTTCCCCTCCTGATAACTAAATTATTGTCTAATGAAGATGCACTGCTTTAAAGTGCCTTAATCACTCTGTATCCAACTGTGTTCTGCCCAGTAACAAAATAAACAGCCTCTGAAAGTCTTGAACCCAAGACCCTGTACACCATATACATTTACCACTAAGCCATGCCAGATATATATAAATCAGATGTTTTCAGAAACATATCATCCAGCCCAGTCATGCAACAGTACAGAGAATGTATACCAACATCTAGATGTATACGTGTGTGTAAATATATTAATATCTAAACAGATACTACATATCTATATATGTCTATATATATATATATATATATATATATATATATATATATATATATATATAAACATATATACATGCAAATGCCTACACCGACACATATATTTGTCTACACCTAGATGTCTACATATACACAGCAAGGTACATAAATGTATGCAGCTATGTATCTATGTAGGTAGGTATATATGGACATAGTCATATATATGTAAGTATATATATATATATATATATATATATATATATATATATATATATATATATATACATGTATATGTGGCCATACATCTGTGGATAGCAATGGTAGATTAACAAAAACAAATATGTCCACATGCACCATTAATGGGGTTGAGAGGCCCCAAACAATATATGTCTTGTACACACAGCCAAACACGTCCACCCTGCAATACACTACCAAGTGTTGCAGATCCCATAACCAGGACCTGACATGACATGGCACAAGATTTTAACACTATTACATCCCAACTGTATGATGTCAGGCTGGTATTGGTAACATCTCATCCAGTACAGCCTGGCTCCCATAGGACATGTAAAATGTGGACGCTATCATCATCCCCAGGATACATATACACAGACACATATATGCAGATACAGATATATATATATATATATATATATATATATATATATATATATATATTTACATATATATAGATATACATGTGACTACACATACACACGCAGAGATATGTAGAGTAAGATACATATGTAGAAATTGCACAAAATATGGAGCAGCCACTATGCCTTCAGTTCACACCTGAACAACTGGACACTGTATGCACTGTATGGGCCACCCATACAAATGACAATCATCAAATGAAACATATACCCACAGATAGGTCATAGGAAAAAACACCACACACAGGTTTACAGAAATGGAAAACCTTTATTTGTGAACTATTGCAGTTCTATATACTATTTCTACTGTAATTAGGATTTCCTCACAGACATGGTGTGTGTGGGAGGTCACATCTGCTGTCCACATGTGTGCCATTGCCTACTGACAGACATCCTAAGGACATCATAGTAAAGTACCGCTGCTAGCACGTACTGCCCCTGTCGACTGCAGCAGAGATATTGGCCAATATGTGTGGACATTCTGACACACTCTGTACAGTCCAGAGGTATACACATAACCCCTTAGTGCAAAACATGTGTACCATGCCTGACAATATGGATGTTAACAGCCATGTAGATTGGTATAACACATAAAAATTAGTATACATATGCCAGCATAGTTTATGCATTCACACACCACTGTCTGGCCTGACACGTAATAACCTCTGGTACAGGGGTGCCATGGACACATACTACCCACTAAATATTGACATATATCTGTACAGCATCCCACTGCTCTGTCTGACATACATGACTGTTAAGGGAGGCTCGGCAGCAGTACATCTGGCAGGTATCTGCACATGACATCTCACTGGGGGAGTACACTAAGCTGCTAGGCATGTAACAATGCACTGTGCATGCTACAGGCATACTGGCTCAACACTGGCCTACATCTCCTATGGGGGAAAGCACATGTACCTGCATATATAGCAGGCTGTACAGGCATGTCACAGCACAGGGTAAGATACACCTGTGTGAAAGTGCATAAGCACAACCAATGAGAACACAGCCACAGCCACGTATCGCAAGCTATCATAATATTACAGTATATGGACTATCTGTTCAACACCATCCTCATATGTGCCACTCACACACTAACGCTACATATACTGGGCCACTACACAGTTTGGTCTGATGGCTGACTGTGGTATGGGACATGTGTGCGCATGGTCCTACAAACATGTAAGCCAATATGGTAACATATAGTGGAGCAGCATGTGACATCAGATAGGATGGGATCTACGACGATGATAACTACCACAGTCTTTACACAAGCCAAGGTACATATTAACAGTACACACACTGTCAACATTCACCATAAGTGCACAGGCCTCAGTACTGTACAAACAACCACAGTATGTTCAGGTTATGTCATCAAATATAATCCCTACTGTACATAACATGTGTAGCAGTCTGATATCTCACTGGCTTGTTATCAGATATGATGAAACTAATTATGGTGTACAGCACATAGGCACCTCTTAATGCATGGCATATATACAAATGTTGACTAAGTTGTGGCTGAAGCACATACACAGGGCTGATATTGAGACGTTGCTGTGATAACATCATACATTTACTGTCGTAACAGGGTCTGTTGCGACATATGTCCTATGAGAGATATGAAGTCAGTACCTGTCATGGCTTTCACCATCTACAGACTGCAATCCTCACACTACCTTCTGCATTTCACAGATACATGTTCTGTGGGTAACACCTGACACCAAAATCGCAACACACTGCCCAGTCTACAGATGGGGAGTCCTCATAGATATAACAATGACATGGCAGGTATTAATACATGTAGGACAGCCATATCCGCACACACCCTGTTAAACAAACATTACTCCAAATGCAGTATAGCAGCACATACAGTCTGTAGTCAGGTCAGGCATCTCCCCCTCCTGTGTATTGGCCTGTTTCCACAGTGTATGTTGTCAGAGGTAAATCCCCACTCCATCTGAGATGCTTTTTTCCAAACAACAGAATGAGTTCCTGCTCACAGTGAATGAAAAGGACCAACACAAACATGATGTTCCTAGATATTGGAGTGCGCTTCCATGCAATTGGCTATTTGAATGTTACCACAGCTGTTCCACATGCAATCAGCTAGGGGAGGGCTGCAATTCATGCAGTGGCCATCAGCTGATCATGAGCATTACCTAAAATACACATGCTGCTGCCTAAGAAAAGCAGGTATAGGTCTCCACATCCACCAGTAAGGGAGTGATAGAGGCAGACAGAGGCATCGACAAGTCAGGGAGAGGTGGGAGAGTAAAACCTAAGCATGTTTGTGTCACACACCTACCAGCACAGGGTATCAAACCCCTGATGACTATGTAGTGCTATCACAGTCCTATGCAGTTGTTGGATGCGCCACATAGGTTTCTGTTGCAGAGTCTGCAGAACATATATGTGATGGTGAGTGACATCTGCTACAGGGATATGGTAGCTAAATGGTAGGTGATGTACACATGCCTGTCCACATGAACAGGTACCAGCGTTAACACAGCCACACTCTCACAGGGAGGGGTGCACACCCATTGACACACTTGCCAGGGCCAGGGATACAGCTCATCACTAGTGAGATTGCCCTACCACATTACTGTGCAGGTATCACATGCACCACACAGGTCATACAGAGGTTATATGGGCAAAGGGTATGGGGAGGTGTCTGACATCAGACAGCATGCTTCAGTATGACAATGGGGGTTGTAGTGAGGGTGGATGTGATCATACTCATCATACAACACACACACAAACACACAGGGTGCTAGTACTGACATGCATGGGTGCATTTCTGTATTGGTATGTGGTGGTCAACTGTGCCAGATTGCTATACAAGGCTAGGTGATGGGCATACCTTGGCATCAGGCCACATGACAATTGTCTGCATTGTGGCTCAGGCCTGTGGTTTCTGCATTTGCCCACACAGGTGGGTATTGTATCCACCATCCAGTCACCAGGGTGGCTATTGCATGTGGCCAATGCTGTGCATCACTTGCCATGTATTTGTTCCTTAGTCCATAACATGGATGGAATCTGGTATGTGCACACCTTCCACATGCATGTACAGTGACACATGGAACTGTACCTGGGGTGTCGGGCCAATGTTGTATACACAGATTATCAGCAGATGTGCCAGTCTTGGCCACCTGTGGCAGGAACTGGTATTGGACAGCAGGTTAACTCTGCACCTACATTGATAACATGCTAACAGCATTCCCTGGTGTCAGTGGCATCTGTCCATACAGGGCATGTTTTCAGGCATGGTATATCCTTTGTGGGTCACATGTGATGGCACCACAGGTGTTGCAGGTGTCCAGTGGGAAACATGGGGAAGGTTCACTGTCTGCATGTATGTGCCTTTTGGACAGATGGACAGGGTGCCATGCCCTCTGTAGCACACTGCAATCTCTCCATAGTTACTATCAGTCACCAATATGCAGTGTACTACCAACATATTGGCTGTTGCCTCAGCGTGTGTGTGTGTGTGTGGTGTGTGTGTGTGTGTGTGTGTGTGTGTGTGTGTGTGGGGGGGGGGTTTAAGAGTGTGCTCTGGGTAATACTGGGGTTGCTAACTTTAATTGCCTGCCCTTGATGTCACATGTATGGGTATGGATTTGCACCCCAGCCTCTCGGATATTTCACATCTGTTACCCTGTACAGTGGACATTGTAACATAGGGCCACCATAAAAGACATTTGCAAAACCCACCACACATTGGGCCCAGGTGTCACATACTCATACGCACCTCCACACAGGATACAAGTTACAAACACACACACACCTGTTATGTCTGGGAGTTGAACCCCTAACTAAGTAATTTATTACATTACAGCACTATGCAGTTATAGCATGCACCACAGAAATTACTGGAGTATTGTTTCCCCAAAGATGTATTTCACATTGGATGACATCAGCAGCACTACCAAAGTAGGCCATTGGACATATACTGAGTGTGACTAGCCTAAAATGCATTGCTCTCCACACAGACATTGAAACACATGCAAAACATCCACAACCAACATGTGTGGGTATAGAATCCCTAACAGAGGTCTATATCACAAAACAGCATGGAGCTGTTATAGGGTGCACCACAGGGATTACTGGAGACCTCCTTACCCAGAGCTGTATTTCACATTAGATGACATCAGCAGTACTGCCAAAGTAGGCCATTGGAAATGTACTGAGTGTGACTAACCTAAAATGCATTGCTCCCTACACAGACATTGAAACACACACAAAACATCCACAACCAGTGGGACTGTCAGTACTTACAAGATGATTCCAGGCCAGAGCTACATGCACTCCAGGCTAGAATTTTGTGTGCTACAGACATTGGCATCTGCACCTGTTTCCACAGTACAGCATTTCCCTGATGTTGTCCACGGCATTCCCCGGCAGTGTGTTGTAATTAAAATGTGACTCAGGTACATAATGTAACATCACATACAGGATGACAGTCTGCATACCTCTCACTGTACATGTTTTTTCATAATATCCAGCATTTTGCCCATATGTCTGATCTGTTCAACATGCATTAGTGGTGTTCCGGTAAAATGTTATATAATGCAGTCAATGAATAGTACTAATTATAGACAAACATTTGAGTGTTGGACTTTATGTCCTTCAGATATTCTGTACTGATGTAATTCACTTCCATACTAGCCACCTTCTAAGTTAATCAGAGCATCTAAATGTCTGTCTCTAGTTTTGGCCCTTTGTCCCCCCATTCTCTGTGGCTTTGTCCAGCTTTCATGGACTAGCAGATTGAGGGGTATAACAGTTTATGGAATCACCATCATATGACTACCTCACATTCAAAAGATGTGTATATTGCCAGATTCAAACCATCAATACCATCACCCATGCTAATGTCCCTAGCCTACTGAGCCACGCAGGCAGCCAGACCAGGGTGCCTCATTCATCACACAATCAACAGCATACAGACATACATTTTCATCCCCAGCATTATGTGAGACATAGAATGTGCAGCCAGGTTCTATGTCTCAGTCATGGAATTGGCTGGTCAGCTGATTGTAGATTTACTGTTACAGCAGTTGTATGGGTACACTGATGTGTTGGAGGTGGGGGATGACCAGCCTATGCTCTGCTGGCATAGACAGTTGTGTGACTGTTGTGTGACCCCACTGTTTGCCATCTCCCCCAAATAATGTAGTGGATTTTTCAGCCATGTGGCCTGGTGAATATTATGGAGCACATACTATTGGACAGAGTACCTGTTGTTCCAAGTGGCTGTTAGATCTCTCCATGTAGCCCAGTAGTCCACTATATTCCCTTGCATACATGTCACAGGTTCATACATATGCTACCATATTCTAGTGCCTCTTACAAGTGGTGAATAGGTGAGTAACTTACCTTGCGAATGCAGGTTGACAGACCTGTACTTTGGGGCTGAGTCTGTCTGATGTATGTAGTACACAGCCAATACATGGTTAGGTACAGTTTGTGTGGGCTGGCAGGCATCATTTTACTAATATATATGTAAGTTGGAGTAAGGTGTCTGTCCCTAGGGCCCTTGGTTGTTAGTGCATGTGGTATGCATTGTCTCTTGGCCAAGGCCAGGGCATACCGAGCACATCTACGTTTGACTACATGAACGACCTCAGGGGTTTTCTCCTTGGAGTCCCCCTGTGAGTGAGTCTGTGGTGACCTAGGCACTGGTGGGGGGGGCTGTGTATCCCTTCCCTTTGCTGATCCTGCTGCAGCTGTTTCCACAGGATCATATTGTGTAGCATAGCACATACTGTGAATATCTGTGCACACATGGCTGGAGAGTAATGCAGAGCTCCTCCAGATATATTGAAGCATGGGAACCATGACTTCAGCAGCCCAAACACATACTCTATGATATTTCTAGTTTGTGTGTATGGCATTCTTCCGTGGGAGTGTGTGCATTTCTGATGTGTGTCATCATCCACGGTTCCAGTATGCAGCCAGCATCCCCCAGTAAGTGGGCGTGTGGGATGTCCCCCCTAGCAAACATCTGGTACAGCTATGATGCATATCAGATATGAGAGTCATGATAACTGCCAGGGCTGACAGCACACACATTCATGATAATGCCCTGGGAATTGCACACAATATGACAATTGATGGAGGGATACCCCTTGTGGATGACATAGATTCTACTATCCTCACAGAATGGTGCCTTGACGTGTACATGAGTGCAATTTATGGCACCCAGTACCTCAAGGTATTGTGCTACATGGTAGAAGTTTTGCATACTGCTGCCCCTCACCTCAGGGGTGAGGGGAAAATAAATGTGCTCACTGGCATGTGGTAGCATAGCATCCAGGAAATGGTGGAGTACCCTGGACGTTGATGCCTGCAAGACCCCCATCATGTCCCTAGTTAGTCTTAGTAAAGTACCTGTAGCTACTATCCTAAGAGCTATACATATTTTTCTTTCCATTGGGATGGGCTATCCTCTGTTGGCAATGGGTCTGAGTTGAGGTTGGCAGAGCTCAGTGAGTTTGTGTAGTATGTCCCTGTCCACCCAGTAGCGTTCTGCAATCTCCAGCTCATGTAGCTCCTGGAAGGTTACCCTGGGTATGAACACTCTTCTCCTTCTCAGTCTAGGCCTATTGTCAGCAGCAGCAGCAGCAGCATTGACCTCAGCATCTAGCCCATACAGACGGAACAGACCTGCAGCAACCCCTAGCATTCTTTCAGTTAAAACTCTCAAGTCTGTACTCCACTGGTGCAGAGTAATGGAGTGAAATCAGATTGTAGGATGTATGCAAGCTTAATAGTCCTCTGCTGTAGGGGCAGCCTTTGTGATTGGCGACCTATGATGCATTTCACCTGCCAAGTACTTTATTAAGGACTGTTAATAGCCCTAGTTTAAGTGAAACAGAGGTTATCAGTACCTAATATATCACTGCCTTTCTTTACTAATTGTTTCTTTTTTTTTTTGGACAGCCTTCCTCGCTCAGCACTGCAATGTGCCATGCAAACACTCGCCACAAAGGTACACAGTGCTCAGCATTCAGTGTATACACCCCCATGAAAGGTCACTCTCAGCAAGGCAGTGCATCATGCATACATGCTCAAATATGATGAAATATGCACCCTGAAGGTAAACAAATCTTAGCAGACACTGTACACAGCCCCCCCCCGCTCAGCAGAGTACCGTGCAGTGCAAGCTGGTGTCCTGAGTTCCAATGAGCTTACTAGTCCTCAGACACACCCCCTTTGATGTCGGCTACCTCTTCTGTGGACACCAACATGGTTCTGTGCCTACACGGATGGATCTGTGGACATGGATACCCATTTGTGCCATTCAGTAACCCCAGCTCATTTGCATAGGGATCCATGCATACAACCTGGAAGCAACACATTTCCAGACCCTGCCGCATTAGCAACAGGACCACTCCACCATTGTAGATACTCCATGCAGGGTCCTATAATACATTACTGTCACATACTAATAACTTTGGTTTTTACACTATTTTTTTTTTTTATAAAAGTATGATTGCGCACTAAGGCATGCTGCACAAACATACTCAGATCACTTAAAAAAAATTATTTTGCATTATTTCTCAAATGGATTTGGACACATGGTGGATGATTTTGCACATATCTCTGTCTGCTATGCTATTTATTTCTATCTCACTACACATTTGCAGCCTCTGTTGTCTGTTTAAAATCCTGTACATGGAATTTTTCCATGTACACTATGGACACCAACACAGAGTCTGCTGGACTGCCTGTCTGCTTCCTGGAAAGCTCTACCTCCCACATTTGCATGCAATTCACCTGCTTATCAGGTGATTTGCATGCCATGGAAACTTATGTGTAGGAGCGTGCATGAGCACCATTGCACTCTGTTTACTAGATCACAAACCTGCTTACTTTCATGTAAGCAGTATGCCACTATGCCTACATGGAAAAAAAGTCCATGTAGGCTTTATTAAATTTCCTCCAAATTTCTTGAAGAGTTATCAAACTGTCCAGTACATAATATCTGTTTATTATGAGGTCATTTTTTGTTTTTTTATTTTTACAGTCGACCTTTTCTTCTTTTTAAAAACAGCTTTGCTTACAGTTTGTTATTGTTCTCCTTTTGCAATTTCTGCTGTCACTGCTGCATATGTTTCAGATGCTGCATTATCTGCTGCCTCATCACCTGGTTCTTTTTCACCATTACCATCCTCAGCACTTCGGAAAAATGTATCTGCCATTTCACCCCATGAAATAGCAGAGCTGTCACCTGGATCTTCCTGCCCAATTATTTTTAAAAACTGCAGGCCCCTCTGATGCCATTTCTATTATCTGCACCACTTTAACAGATTTGCTTACTTCCTTCTCCATGGAGGCAGCTAAATGCTGCTCATTTTTAACATACAGAACTCTTTGCTTATGTTCTGAAACTCCATATTAAACAAATGTGTCTCCAAATTCTCACTTTACAGCTCCAAACTCTCTATAGATTATTCTCCCCTCCTCCATATTGCTGCTTTCCTTAGCCCTCTTCCCTGCTGTTGTAGAAGACCTCAAGCATCATTTAGCAGCTGTAAATTGAAAGCAAATTTCTCTGATGCCCTGGTCAAGTTTCCCAACTAGTATAAATGCCACATCAGGTCTCTCCAGAAAAGAGGCCACTAGCCTAGTGGGGCTAATACAATCAACAAAGGATAAATAAATAAATAAAATAGTTATAAAAGAGCCAGCAGCACCTAAAGATTATGATGGAGGTTAGTAAGGATGGGGAATCAGAAGACAGAAGGATTAGAGAGAATAAGAAACAGAACAACAAAAAATATATACATACATAAATGGGTCCACTTCTTAATTTCAAAAGATCACAATGTCGAGATTAAGAATATCAAACCCAGAATCTCAAGGTTGTGAAATTTCAACAGTAAGAAATAAAAAAAAAAAATGACAATTGTTAAAACAATGTTTTTGCAGGTGGGCAAGCCCCCCACCACACCCACCACACCCGCCACACCCCCTGTAACCAAATATACTATCTCTGAGATTGCTGTGCAATTAAGAGAAGGGTAATATACATCACACTGCATTACCATTCTCTTCACTGTAGCATGATCTTGGAGTTTGTATATTTAAGTTGCAGGGGGTGTGGGGTGTGAAGGGGGCTTGCCCCCTACAAAAACATGGTTTTAGCAGTTGTCATTTTTTTTTTTTTTTTTTTTTTTACTTCTTACTTTTGAGATTTCACAACCTCGAGATTCTGGGTTCAATATTTTGAATCTTGAGATTGTGATCGTTTGAAATTAAGAAGTGGACCCACATACATATATACATATCTATATCTATATCTATATCTATATATCTATCTATCTATATATATATATATATATATATATATATATATATATATATATATATATATATGTTATATAGATATACATATAAACATAGATATGTAGGGATGCATAGCTTTCCATTGATGATAATCTATCATCAAAGAGTAAGAAAGCCAGTGTAGCTGATCAAAAATCATCTTGTCAAACTCTACCGGCTTTCTCCTTCTGAGAGTGAGGTAGAGTAGGGGTAGGAGAGCTTGCCCTTTCTTCACTGTAGTGCAGTCTCAGACTTAGTATATGTAATTAGCAGAGGGTGCAGGGGGGCTTGCATCCTCCAAAGAAAGACTTTTTGTATTTTGTTTTGTTCCTTTGAGGATCATTGTGTTTTTGTAATTTATGGAAGTTAATGTATTGTTAGAATTCTATATAGATAGATATAGATATAGAAATAGATATAGATATAGATATTCCCCCGGATTCATTAATCTTCCATGCATGACTAGCTTAGTCCTGCATGGAAGCACCCATTTAGGAGCAGGACAGCAGAGCACCATGCATATTAATGAAGGCGCGCTGCCCAAGCCCCTAGGCTTACACGGAGAGTGTACGAGTGCAGGGGGCATGTCTGAGAGCAGAGCTCTTAGAATAAACATGTCCCTGTAATGTAGAACAGCAGAAAGTGGTAAGAAATTAGTGAGACCGCCCATAGGTGTGCGAATTTCCCAACCAACAGTCCCCCATGTGTACAACAGCAACAGCACATTAAAATGAAATGAAGAAACCCATGTATTTATTTTGTTTAAAAATCTGAATACAGCTAACTGTAGGTGCGCGGGTGTAGCCATCCCTTAGCTACAGTTAAAGTAGCTTAAAAGGCTGAAGAGGATAACAAGGAAGATATATGCAAGTGAAGCAGCACAGCAATAGTGTAGTAGGCAGAGCATTCACGTAACCAGCAGGCATTCCCGGTTCGAGTCCCACTGCAGCACAGTCTATTGTACATGGCAAAGCACATTATAACCAATAGTTTTGTTGCAAAACTATTGGTTATAACCAATTTTTTTTTGATTTTGCAAAACTTTTGGTTATAACCAATAGTTTTGTTGCAAAACCCACTAAATAACATATATTTATGAACTGGAGTACTGCAGGAAATGCATATGTGAAGTATCAGTGTCATAATGAATAAGGCACTAGTAAGCAGGTTTAAGCACAAATAAGCAGTAGTAAACATAAGTAAGCACAAGTTAGCATGTTTAAGTTTGTATGCATGGGGGTAAGTGCTGCCTACACAGATTAAGCAATGTGGAAGCTAAGTGAGTATAAGAAACTGCAACCGGAAGGTAGCAGTGCTTACTGCTGCAGAAACATTTGCACACCCGCTTACAACTGCTGTAAAGTGCCTTAACCACTCAGTATCCAATGGCCCATTTTCTGCCCAGCAACAAAATAAACAGTCTCTGCAAGGCTCGCATCCAAGACCCTGTACACTACAGTCACACTAGTTAACCACTAAGCCATCGTAACAGTATGTATGATTAATGTTTCCAACAAACAAATCCTCACCATAGGAAAATCAAACTGAACACGTGAAAGGAATCTATGTACAGTGTGATGTATAACCTGCTACATAACATAAATATCTGAACTGGAGTACTGCAGTAAGGCCAGATGTGAGGTGTAATTGTAATAAAGTGTTGAAGTCCCCAGGACCCCATACAGTGTATGTACACATGAATCACAGATACCAGACACAGATATAACCTGTAACAAATAATAAATCAATGACAAAAGGAAAGTATAATGATAAATATTAAGCAACACTATGCATTGCACAGCTCAGCTTACTTGGTGTAAGCAATGTGTAGTCTGGCTAACTCAATCTTCCCAGTGGTATACCCCTTTAAGCAATGTCAACATTAGGTAAGCAGGTGTGCCCATAGCTTAGCCTTTTCAAAACTGTCCAGTCATGGGAAAGTATGGGAAATCAGGCGTATGTAAACCCCACAGGTGCAAATACTTCCCATAATTGGTTGCAGCTCCCTACTGTAGGCAGAATGTCTGGAGTTGGGGAAGGTACTCGATTTAGAGTACAGTGCTGGGGCACCCAGGAGTCCAGATTCATGGTATGGCTCCTGGTAAAACACCATGAGCAGAGACTACTGCAGGGCCAGTATCAGGGCTCTCAGTATACAGTGAGGCCTGGGATAGTCTCACCCATGACTTCACCAGTGCCTCTAGTATCCCCTGGACTGGTGAGCAGGTCAGGCATCACCATGCTGACCTGAAGTGGTGGAGGTGGGATCTCTTGGAGCAGTGAATCCAAGAATCAAGGCAGATGGCCAATTCCCCAGCAATGAGTAAGTACCCATTCTACTGCGTAGATAATGATTGCCTAGCTTGTGTATACTATGGATAGGTAATGGCTAAATATCACTGTATTTCTCTGACAGCTGCAGAAGAGCTGGCTGCAAGCCAGCAAGCCTATGCTGCTAGGCTACAAAGGCTACGTCGTGAGGCAAGTTAGTAATACTCCTGCATGTACTGTCATAACAAATAAATATAACAGTTCTAGAATGTGTTATACCTGTATAAAAATGATTGTGTATGGGAGGTACTGAATAAACTAGACAATATGGCAGGAAGACTGTCATATAGGTTGCATGGAATAAAGATGTAATATCTTGTGAATAAATGTATAACCCCTGGAGTGCTTGTGTACATTCTGTTTTCATATGTTGTTGTAGTGTTGCATTCTATAAATAGTGCTGTTGTATTATGCAGTGTTACCCACACTGTTGAATGCAGATAAAATGTGCAGGATGTTCAGTGTAACAATGTTGGAAGTCTCAAGAGGTCAATCATATTGTACAACTAAGGGAGACCTAGACAGAAAACATTGGAATGCTTCACACCAATTCCCTGATAACACAGTGTACTGTGATGTCAACGGCAATATTTTTACCACACACAGCAGGGGTTTGAATCCCGGGAGTGGTAGTACATTGTATGCATAATCATACCCCACAACTGTACAGAGTTTGTGAGAATGTTCAGATAGAAAGCTGTATGCATAATTAGACCCAACAACTGTACAGAATTTGCTAGCATTTTCAGATACTAAGCTGTAAGCATAACCATAACCATCAACAATACAGACTGTGGCAGAATGTTCAGGTAGTAAGCTGCATGCGTAGTCATACCACTCAACTGTTCTGATCTGTCCAACATGTCCAGATAAAGCAATGTAGAAGCTAACTGAGTGTAAGAAACTGTAACCAGAAGTTAGCAGTGCTTACCTCCGCACAGACTCAAGCAAACCCACTTACAACTGCTTTAAAGTGCCTTAATCACTATGTATCCAATGGCCTGTCTTCTGCGCAGCAACAAAATAAACAGCCTCTGCAAGGCCCGAACCCAGGACCATGCACAAAATGATTTACCACTATGCCATGCCAAATATACATTAATCTGATGTTTTCAGTAATATAACATCTAGCCCAGTCATGCAACAGTAAAGAGAATGTATAACAACATGTAGATGCATGTGTGTGTGTAAATATATTAGCATCTAAACAGATACTACATATCTATATATATGTATGTATATATATATATATATATATATATAT